>NC_048595.1:396620208-396882708 GCF_003668045.3 Cricetulus griseus
TCAGAATTTTTGTGTGTATGGATGTTTATTCCTGGGTGGCTGTGTAGATTCCTGGAGCTTGGAGTTGCAAACAGTTGTGGACTGTTGTGTGAGTGCTGAGAGTCCAACCTGGGTCTTTAGAGCATCTAGTGCCCTTAACTGTTGGGCCATCTCTTTAGCTCCAAGTGTTTACTTTTTTAAAGTAAGCATTTTAAATATAAAGTTCACACATGACTAAAGTGATAGCAGTGAAAAACAGTAAACTTTGGACTTTTCTTCCCTTAAAAACAATAAGATAACCAGGCAGTGGTGACACATGCTTTTAAACCCAGTGCTTGGGAGGCAGAGGCAGGTGGATCTCAGTGAGTTCCAGGACAGTCAGGACTATCCAGAGAGACCTTGTCTGGAAAAGCCAAAACTAAAATAAAATACAAAACAAAACACCCAAGTAGAGCAATGGATCTCAACCTTCCCAATGCTGAGAACCTTCAATACAGTTCTTCATGTTGTGGTGACCCCCAACCATAAAATTATTACGATGCTACTTCGTAACTGTAATTTTGCTACTGTTACGAATTTTAATGTAAATATTTGAGGTACACTATTGGGGTCGAGACCCCAGGTTGAGAACTACTGGAATAGATGCTAGGCTTCTGATAAACAATATCAGATGATGCTATGTTAAGTCACATTACACCACAAAGAGGAAACATTGGTTTAAAAATTGTTTTCTGGCCTGTGGACATAACTCAGTAGCAATGCGTTTGCGTAGCATGCATGAAGCCTTAGGTTCAACCCCTAGAACCAAACATCAACAACACAGTAAGTTTGAGCTCTAGGTAGTGACTCATGACTGTAATCCCAGCACTCAGGAGGCAAAGAAAAGAGGACTGAGTGTCACAGGTTCAAGGCCAAGCTATCCAGGACTACATAACAAGACCCTGTCTCGAAAAATCTGGGTCAGTGAAATGGCTTAGCAGGTAACAGCACTTGCTGCCAAGCCTGACAACTGAACTCAGTACCAGGACCCATATTGGAAGGAGAAAACCAACTCCTGCACATTGTTCTTCAACTGCTATAAGTGCACTGTGGCACACGCACACTCCCAAACAAATAAATAAACAACATTATTAAAAATTCCCCAAACCAAAAAACAATTTTTTAAAATCTTGCCAAAATTCCTACAAATATTCTTGGTTGACAATTTTTTAATACTAAAAAATAATATTTAAAAAAGCTCATTTTGATTTTTTTTTTTTTTTTTTTTTTTTTGTAAATTGTAGGTTCAGGCAAGTATGGTGGTCCATGGCTGCAAACCCATCCCCCAGAGACAGGATCAGGAAGTCCTCTAGTACAAATCCAGCCTTAGCTTCATAGCAAAAATCTGGTCTCAAAAGAGAGAAAAAGAAAGAAAACTCAACAGGCCCAGAGCAGTGATTAGCATTGCACATTTCCTGAGAATTTTACATGAGTCGTGACCTGTAGCAGCCACATTCCTTGGGTGATCGTCATAGCAAATGTTTTTATTTTTTTCTACTACTAACCTTCAGGTTTCTGTTCTCTTTACTCTCATTCACTATTTTTATTTTATGAATATGCACGTTTTGTCTGCATCTATATCTATGTACCATATATGTGTTCGGCATTCATGGAAGCCAGAAAAGGATGCTGGAGTTCCGGGAGCTGGAATTACCAGCATTTTTGAGCTGCCAGATTGGTGCTGGAAATCAAGCCTGGGTCTCCTGGAAGATCTTAACCGCTAAGCCATCTCTGTAGTTCCTGCTTTCATTTTTAAGGAAGAAATAGGCTATTCAAGTTATTCTGTCTTTAAAAAAGTTGAATTTTATTATTTGTGTGTGTGAGTGCCCATGGAGGCCCAAGGGCCATCAGAGCCCTTGCAGTTGAGTTGTAGGTGTCTGTGATACAGAAGTAAGTGCTCTGAGCTGCTGAGCCATCTCTTCGGGGCCTTATTTAAATTGTTGTTAAGGAGACTATCAGATACTATGGCAGATCAGAAAGACAGAACACCCTTTTTATCAGTACTGTATGGCATGACACTGGTAGCTGTGAGCCGTGCTGGCCTCACAGTGGCCGTAGGGAGGCATATTTCCTTGCACGTCCTTGTGCTCCTCACTTGTACCTTTACCTCTGTCAGGTTTGCTTTGTGTGCTTCAGCTGCTTTCCATTTTGTTAATATCTTCACCTGTGCCTTGTTTTCCATCCCTGCTGTGTCTTCTCACTTGCTAACCCTGATGGTGTTCACCCTGCGGGGCAGAGGAGCATGCATGTACTCTCACTAGGCTCCAAACCCTGTGAGGGCGGGGCTGTCTCCTCACTCAGTATCTCATCCCACCCACTGGGATAGTGCTGAGTCATATTTGTTGAATGGACAGACAGGTTTCACAATGAATCATTTTAACCTCAAGTTACAAGGAAAGTGGTGGGCCTCAGAGTTCAAATGGAAGACAGACACCAAAGCCACCCATGTTTTCCCCTAGCCTAAGCTGTTCCATAGCTGTAAGGCATTAAACACCCAGAGGAGGGCTAGCAGGCAAAGCAGGTAATTGAATTGAAACACTACACCTAATTTCATAATTGATCAAATACAGAAACATAATGCAGTCAGTTTTCCATAAATCCAATAATGAAAATACTGGTTTTACTATCTGTAAAATTTGATTTATTTTGGTTTTAGACTTACACAAATTAAAATGACACAGTAGGGACAGCTTGTAAATCCAGAGGCCTTTGTAGGATTTTGAGATGTTACCCAAAAAATACTTTATTCTCATGGTGAGAGTCACAAGTTTCATTGCCTCCCTGACCCCTACATTCTGCTTGTTTACGGAATCTTTTCCTTTCAAGATAGAATTGAATTTTTATAGTATTTTCTAGAAATTATTTAAAAAATGTTTTTGTTAAATCCACTCTTTGTATTTCCCTTTGCCATTCCTTGTTTTATTATGCACCTTTCCCTTTAGGAGCCCTCTTCTTTATCATGATGTCTCTGGGGCCTCTATCTGCCTGTCTGTCTGTCTCTGTGTCTGTCTGTCCCCCTGCCCCATCTCATACTTCCTTACAATGTACTGCACTTACACTGAAGTACTTAAAACCCTGGGCTGAGATCTGTACTCTACCCAGAGCATTCTCGGTTTGTTCCATTTCTTACAGCATGCTGTGTTCTTCTGTGGGCTTGTATATGGCCAGTACCACACCGAACGACTATTTTGTGGCACATACTATCTCATAGGCATTCATATGTCTCAGCCTCCCTAGGACCTGATGTAGTTACCAGCAAATAGTTCCCTACAAACCATTACCTTTCTTGGGCTGTGGGTTTCCTTTATGTGAGGCAATGGATTGCTGGTCTTCCTGAACAAGAGGCAAAGGTTGTAGCCATTGCTTTCGCTTTGGTGCTCTGGGCTTAATAGGTTAGACTTCTGGATTCTGGATTACTGTAGGGTTTTTGTGTAGTTCAACTTTCTATCATGGATTGTTAGCAGTTTTCCTGCCCTCTTGTTTATTTCTCTGATTCTTTGAACCACTGCATGTCTTAAACCCACAGATATCTGAATTAGGCAAAAAAATTCTGCTGACTGAGGGTGACATTTTTCATTAAAAAAGAAAAACTTAGTGGGACTGGGGACCTGGTAGTTACTTATACAGCCTGTATAAGGCACTGCAAAAACAAGAACCAAGTAAAGGAGTTCATTCATCCCACAGATCACTAGTTAGAGCCACCTGTGTCATTTAGAAGTTTTTCCCAGGTTAGATGGTGGTTCTTGAATGCCTTGTAGACTCTAGCCTGAGATAACTCTAGCTTCTCCCCAAAGCTTCCCTGTATGTGCTTGGACTTTTGTTTTTCAACAAGCTGTTCCAATTATGCCTGCTTCCTGAAGTCAGAGCCAGGCTCAGTCAAGGCACCAGGGAATTCTCAGTCTTCTATGACTGCCTTTGGAAACCCCACCTGTGACCAGCTAGCTCGTCCAGTAGAGCAAGCAGCACCTCCAGGGTAAGGGTTTCTCCCCAGACTTGAGTTCCATCACCCAGCTTCTCCCCCTGCTTGAGTCCCATCAGCCAGCCCTCATCTAACTTTTCAACAGAAGCAGCCTCTGTGTCTCTTTTTAAGCAGAGACAAATACCCACCAAACCCCATGTGGCCGCCCGTCAAAAGGCCTCTAATAAGTAGGCAAACCAGAATTTAGACATCTATTAGTCTCAGAACAGGAAAGTAATTAAATTCTTAAAACATTTTGTTAAAGTTTAACCTGGTCTTCTGAGGTCAACATTTTGTTTTGTGAGGTGTGGCTCACAGATCTCTCTTTCACATCTTAAGAAATGTCACCTGTTAACCTAACTTGAGAATGCTAGTGTTTTTCTGGTGTCAACATGGGTGTGTAGTCAATGAGCAAGAACTGAACAGTCTGCTCAAGGCAGGATCGAGACTTCTTTTTTTCTAATTTCACACAGACACGTCTTCGGCCTCTGAGGATGAGGGCTCTCTGAGACGCCAGGCTGCGCTCTCTGCTGCCTTGCAACAAAGCTTGCAGAATGCTGAGTCCTGGATCAACCGCTCAATTCAGGGATCGTCCACCTCTTCATCCGCATCTTCTACGCTGTCCCACGGAGAGGTCAAAGGAACCAGTGGGTCTCTAGCTGATGTATTTGCCAATACCCGAATAGGTAGGAGTTGGATCTACCCAAGAAGCCCACCTAATGTTCCATTTGGCACCCAGTATCCTGGAAATAGTTTATGATTGTGTTAGGTTTTCAATGTGGCCTAAAAAATATGATCACAAAGAGCAGTTCATGAGACTGAGAAGGAAACACCAGCATTATATTTGTTGCATAGGTATCACCAGCATTATTGATATAAATGTTGTTCACCTGAAGCCATATCTATTTCCATAAGCAATACTGAAGCTGCAAAATAACACCAGTCTTAGTATGGGTTTATCCCAGAAGAGAAATGGCCCCTATATCAGATTTCCCAGAAATATTGTCTATATTTCACAAAACATAACATATTTAATCTGAGCAAATTCTACACTAAGCATTGTCCACAAGGCCTTTTTGTCCTTAGCCTAAAGACTGGATTTATGTTGCTTGCTGTGGTGATGTTGCTGCATGAGAAGTATACAGGCTGAGGGTCGGCACGTCGAGCTGCTGGCTGCTGCTGGTGCTATTGTATGGTGTATAGCTGTTGCTTGGCTCTGCTTTATGTATTTGTGAGTTTTGTTTTTGTTTTTTCTCAGGTCTCTACTTTATACCTACTTGGTGGCACCAATTGCACTAAGTCATGTCCTCGCACTGTGTCTGATGTCTTACTCTTTTTTCTTGACAACCAGTCACATTTCATTATCTAATTGTCATCTCAGTATCCTTTCTGTATCACTTTATATAATATTTCAATTTGATTTCTGAAAAGAAAGGGCTGGAAAATTATAGTTTAGGGTTATACTTTTTAATGAAGATAGTGACCTTGTAGGTAGAATTGCCACATTAAAAAACCATACATCATCATGGTGTCCCACCCTGCACTCTTTGGCCTTCTCTGTGTCACTGAGCAGCCATACATAGACAGGCATGTTCCCCTCCACTCTGTGTCACTGAGCCCCAGGGCAGCCATACATAGACAGGCATGTTTCCCACCCCTCTGTCACAGAGAACAAGCAGCAGAGTCATGGCCAGGAGAATTTATTGATGAATATGTCTAAAAGAAAACTTTTTCACTTGAGAAAGAAATCCAAATACCTACCTTACATTGTCTGGATTTTATTAAGATGATTTCATGTGACTTCCTATTTTTCTGTTAATTTTTCTAGTTGCAGAAACCATCTAATCCAGTATTGCTGCTTTGGGATGTTAGCTCCTATGGAAGTAATACCTGTTCCTTAAAAGAGAGTATAATCTACAGGGTATGGTGGCTCATGCCTTTAATCCCAGCATTCAGGAGGCAGAGGCAAGCAGCAGAGGTAGATCTCTGAGTTCAAGACTTGCCTGTTTCCATAGTGAGTTCCCAGACAGCCCGGGCTATACAGAGAGACTCTGCCTTGAAGATGAGAAAAGACTGTGATTGTATGGATTACACATTGGTGTTGCCGTCTTGGTATGCAGTCTAGATTTAGTTTAGAGCATGTAGGGATTTGACTTTGATTTTGTAAAATGTAAATTGTCTTAAATGTAATTAAGTCACCACCTGCTTTTCTTAGCAATTTATCTTGAACATCTTTTAAATATTTATAATTACGTTATTCTTCTTGTGATTTTAAAGTATACTACTATTTTTCTATGCCTTAGTTTATTTAGCCACTCTCTTATTTTGGACAATGAAGTAGTGTGCAGTGCTATCCTCTTACAAAACTGCTTAGATGGACATCCTGGGTCAAATACAATATAATACACATTTATTTTTTTAAAGATTTTATTTATTTATCATGTACACAACATTCTGCTTCCATGTATATCTGCACACCAGAAGAGGGCACCAGATCTCATAACGGATGGTTGTGAGCCACCATGTGGTTGCTGGGAATTGCACTCAGGACCTGTGGAAGAGCAGTCATTGCTCTTAACCTCTGAGCCATCTCTCCAGCCCATAATACACATTTCTAATTGGGTGCAGTGGTGCACACCTGCAGTCCCAGCAAGTGGAAGGTTGAGGCAGGATTAAGGCCAACCCAAGCAACCTAGCAGGGATGCCTTCTTCTTTTTAATTTTATTATTATTATTATTATTTGTTGTTGTTGTTGTTGTTTTTCATGACAGGGTTTCTCTCTGGCTTTGGAGGCTGTCCTAGAACTCGCTCTTGTAGACCAGGCTGGCCTCGAACTCACAGAGATCCACCTACCTCTGCCTGCTGAGTGCTGGGACTAAAGGCGTGCGCCACCACCGCCAAGCATGCAGGGATGCCTTCTTAAAACAACAAACAGCAGCTGAGTGTGGTTGTGCAGCACACCTGCAGTCCTAGCATTTGGGAGCTGAAACAGGAAAATCCAAAAAAGAACAGACTTAATGCTTTTTTTTTTTTTTTTTTTGCCACATTATACCACATTGGACTCATACCAGTTATGTTTCAAACTTTAAAAAGTATTATTTCTAAAACTGATAGTAGTAGACCTTTGAAACACAGAAACTTTTCTCTTACATTGATCTTAGAAATTACATTTCCCCTTTAGTGGATTTTCATTATTTTTGTGTCATATGGTATGCATCCTCTAATTTCCTTCTTCAGGTGTTTTCTAATTTGTGTGTGTGTGTGTGTGTGTGTGTGTGTGTGTGTGTGTGTGTGTGTGTGTGTGTGTGTGTGTGGTATAGCTTCTTTCAGTAGCTTTCTTGTAGCTTAGGTGGCTCACTTTCTCACAGCAGTTTACGTTCCATGGACACTGAGCAAGATGGTGTGCACCTGTGATCCCAGCACTTGGAAGGTAGAAGCAGGAGGGTTAGCTGATCTGGCTGACGAGATCTGATCTCAAAAAACAAAACTCAAAAGAACTTTTCCATTAAGGAGCATATGTGGGCTAATCTCTATTTAGAGGAAGAGATAGCCTTGCCTGAATGGGTCCAATTTAACTATGGTCTGTTTCATCAAAATTAGAAGTTGATTTTATCTTGTTTTCCTTCCTCTGAGAACATGGGTCTCTGACCCACTCTAAGCTACCATTTAGAGCTTGGGTAGAAAGGGAAACATCTTAGATAAAACATGACATAAAGAAGTGTTCACAGAACTAGAGAACTAGTGGTAGATTGGGCACTAACTCACTTGGTTCCATTTTGAAATGACTTTTAGACCATTGGATTCGTATTATCCACTCTGTATAGAAAATAATGCTTTTCAGAAACATTGGCTATTGTGATTTGATCTAATAATTAATACTACTCAAAATCCTGTAATTTATTGTTTTGGAAAGCTGATATGCTTTGGTTTGCCTTTGTTTCTCTCCAATAAGTTGCTAGTAGACTTTGATTAAAAAGTTTGTTTTAGGGCTGGTGTGATGGCTCAACAGATAAAAGCACTTGCAGGCATCCTTGGGACCTACAACAGAAGGAGAGAGCTAACTCACAATACACGATAATAATAATAATAAGTAAATATTTTTTAATGTTTGTTTTAAAAGAACTAATGATTTTTATTCCTTCTAAAGCAAAAGATTTAGACTTGGTTATTTTTGCTTTAATACCATATGATTCTAAGTTATGTCTTTTCCCCTCAGAGAATGTCTCGGCTCCTCCGGATGTCACTGCAACTACCTCTTCCTCCTCCTCCTCCCTTCGCCCAGCAAACATTGACCTGCCCCCTTCTGGCATAGTTAAAGGCATGCACAAAGGATCCAACAGATCCAGCCTTATGGATACGGCTGATGGTATGGCGTCCCTTCGTGTAAGGTTAGGGAGTGTATGTTAAACTGGGAAAATTAAAATCCTACCCAGCAGCTCCTCCCAGTTGTCCCAGCTGCAAAGACACACTGCCGTTGGCTCAGTCATAGTCAACATACAGAGTCCCTCTTGTCACTTTTTCACACTTGGTGTTTATGAAAGGTACTATGAGCCAAGTGTGGACAAAAAAGAGCACTACAGGAGAAGAGGAACCCTGGGGAAACCTTTCAGCTGTGCACTCTGCACAGCACTGTGTTTGTCCCTATTGTCATAAACTTGGTCATGTGTATATTTGGTCCCTTTCAAATAGAGTAAGGTGGGCAAAAAAAGGCCAATCATCATTAGAAATAAAATCTGGGAGGAAGGAGGAAGGGAAAGAAGAGTAAGAAAGAGAAATCACAAAGTTTCAATAAGCAAGGCATTTAAATCTTTAAAAGTCTCATTGGTAATAAAAAGCCTAATAGTTAAGTTTTTTAAAAAGAGGCAAAGTCTTTTGAGATAATTGAGGAAATAAAATAATTTATTGAACCCAGTGAACTACAACTTAGTTTACCATTATTTTTCCTCTTACAGGTGTTCCTGTCAACAGCAGAGTATCCACAAAAATCCAGCAGCTTCTCAGCACTCTGAAAAGACCCAAACGGCCCCCCTTAAAGGAGTTTTTTGTGGATGACTCTGAAGAAATTGTGGAAGGTAGTAGTAAAGGTGCCAGAAGCATGCACTCACTAGCAGCCAGCACACACTGGGTGTGTACGCAGTAGCTCACCCAGTGGCTGTTTTCCCTAAAGGTCATTTGTGTGTTAGGTCTCAGGGAGAAGGGTCAATGAAATGGATGATGAGGACAGGGAGCTTAGCTGGCCCCTGTTAGTGTGTGTGGCCTTTGAGCTCAGTCAGTGATTCAGAAGTGTGTAGTGTGTGAAGGGAGAATGGGGGAGGGACGGAGAGGGGGAGAGAGAGTGCCCATATGTGGAGGTCAGAGGACACTTCTTAAAATTGCTTCTCTCCCACCATGTAGGTTCTGGGGATCAAAGGGTTTAGGCCAGTGAGATGATTCAGCAAGGCCATCTCACTGCCCTAAACACATAATTTTAAAGTTACTTGCAATTTGTATTTTTTAAGAGTGTAGATAATAAATCCAGCCTCAAGAGTTTGCCTACTCTTTCTTGTAATACAGATGGGGCCTGTTATTGACTCTGCTAATGGACACATACAAGTTTACTTTCTAGAATACAGAGTAGTAGATGGTAAAGACATTTAAAGACATGAAAATGCACTTCCTTCCTGCTGTTTGTGACTTAGAGCAGTCAGGGTGGAAACAGGTGAGCCAGTAGGTTTGTGATGGAGACGATGAGAAAGGTAAGAAGTCAGTTCTTTGTGTGGCTGAAGACAGGTCAATCATCAGAATTTATTTGTGCAATAATTAAAAAACATTCACTGATGAAATCATGATTTCCTAAGAAAACTTAAAAAGGGAATGGGTGGTCGGGCGTTGGTGGTGCATGCTTTTAATCCCAGCACTCGGGAAGCAGAGGCAGGCGGATCTCTGTGAGTTCAAGGCCAGCCTGCTCTCCAGAGCAAGTGCCAGGATAGGCTCCAACGCTACACAGAGAAACCCTGTCTTGAAAAACCAAAAAAAAAAAAAAAAAAAAAAAAAAAAAAAAAGGAATGGGTGTGAGTGTGGGTAAAGAGCAGCCAGCCGTTCTACATGATGGGGGCGGACAGACACACACACACACACACACACACACACACACACACACACACACACACACACACACAGAGAGAGAGAGAGAGAGAGAGAGAGAGAGAGAGAGAGAGAGAAAGAGAGAGAGAGAGAGAGACTGACTCTTATTTGTGTAAAGAACTAAGAACTAAGCCCTATCAGTTTGTGCTTGTTTTTGTGGGGTTTGTTTGTTTGTTTGTCCTGACACTAAAAGTAGACTATAATCGCATCAAAATAGTAATGGAATTTGGCATATTGGAGACTAGTTCTGATCTTTGTCGGGTTCTAACAGCATTTTACTAATTGTAAATAGATTTCTTTGACTAATGGTCATTTTTGGAAAAGAGAAGCATGAAAAATTGTGCATGAAGCCCTAGTGGGAAGTTGTGCCTACCAGGTGTGCACAATCTCTGTAGAGATGAAACAGTTTATTAACAGTAACTCCTGGGTAATCCTGTTAAATTTAGACTAAATGTAAGGGTCTGTAATGATCTGAAAATACTATGTAAAATAAGGTGGTGGTGGTGCACGCCTTTAATCTCAGCACTGTGGATGTAGAGGCAGGTGGATCTCTGTGAGTTCAAGACCAGCCTGGTCTATAAAGAGAGTGCCAGGACAGACTCCAAAGCTACACAGAAAAACCCTGTCTCTAAAAAACAAAAACAAACAAAAAAAAAGAAACAAAGAAAGAAAGAAAAGAAAAAAGGGAGTGAAATGAGTATTTTGTCTTTTGTCAGAAGAATGAATTCAGAGAAATAAATGCAAGTAGAGATCATTGCACTAATTAAATAAGCCATGGTTTTCTTGCAGAATCTAGATTTGTGTGTGTGTGTGTGTGTGTGTGTGTGTGTGTGTGTGTGTGTGTGTGTGTAGGTCCTAAACAAAAAGACTGAGAAAGGAGAAGGTAGTCTTAGCAGAGGTGGGGCTGAGAGACAGAAATGGAATTCACGAGATGTTGAAAGCAGCTGTGAGCACTGTTTGGGGAGAGGGGGCCAGCAGGAAGGGGTAGGAGCGGTGGGGATGAGCAAGAATGAAGTGTAATGATACAGACATTTAAAATTCTGTTAGCAAATCCAAAAC
The DNA here is from genome assembly GCF_003668045.3 of Cricetulus griseus. Classification (NCBI taxonomy): domain Eukaryota; kingdom Metazoa; phylum Chordata; class Mammalia; order Rodentia; family Cricetidae; genus Cricetulus; species Cricetulus griseus. The sequence goes on from NC_048595.1 coordinate 396,631,367, forward strand.
TTTGTATGCTAACTCTAAAAAAAGAAAAGATCAAAACAAACTTGTACAAATCCATCATAATAGTGAGTTACAAAGAACAGGATATATTCTTATTTTTAGCTGTTTATACTGATTTATTTTGTGTGTGGGGGTGTTTTCCCTGCATGCACGTATGTGTACTACTTTCATGCCTGGTGCCCACAGAGGCATCAGATATCCTGAAACTGGAATTGTAGACAGTTGTAAGCTGACATGTGGGTGCTGGGAATTGAACCTGGGTCCTCTGGAAGATCACCTAGTACTCTTAACCACTGAGCCATCTCTCTGACTCAACTACAGCATGCACTAGGGATATGCACACAGCAAAACCAGGACAACATGGGCATTGAGTGACTACATACTCAGAGAGTTCAGGAGAGAGAAGATCACCACCTGAGTTGAGGTATTATTATTGCTGTCTGTGCCCCTGGTGCCCTCTGTAGGTATGTGTGCAATATTTGTTTTCTCTGTAGATATGTGTGTAATATTTGTTTTTTTCAGGGTGCTTTGTTGAGACAAGAGACTTGGCGGTATTCCTTGGCCGACCTTAAATTTGAGCTTGTTCTCCCTTCAGCCTCCTGAACTCTGGGACTGTGGGCAAGGGCTCCCACACCCAACTTGTTCACATTCTTAGTTTTTCATAGTCTCTGCACATAATTGGTACACAGTAAATACTTAACTGTTTACTCTATCTGTAAATTACCTTTCCTTCCATGAGAATGTAGAATTTGGGAATATAGAATTTAAGGCTGAGCACAGTGGTAGACAGAGGCAGATAGACGGCTCTCTGAGTTCAAGACCAGCCTGGTCTACACATTGACTTCCAAGCCTGCATAGTGAGACCCTGTTCTAAAAAGAAAAAAAAACAGCCAAAACCAATAATAAACAAAAGAAATACTGAATTTAAAGTTATTTTAATAGTGGGGCGGTGGTGGCGCACACCTTTAATACCAGTACTTGGGAGCCAGAGGCAGGTGGATCTCTGTGAGTTTGAGACCAGCCTGATCTACAGGAGCTAGTTCCAGGACAGCCTCCAAAGCCACAGAGAAACCCTGTCTCAAAAAACCAAAAACAAAAAAGGAGGAGGAGGAGGAGAAGAAGAAGAATTATTATTTTAATAATGCTTGTTCACTGTAGAAAAACCTACAGTGTAGTTGGGCGTTGGTGGCGCACGCCTTTAATCCCAGCACTTGGGAGGCAGAGGCAGGCAAATCTCTGTGAGTTCAAGGCCAGCCTGGTCTCCAGAGCAAGTGCCAGGACAGCCTCCAAAGCAATACAGAGAAATCCTGTCTCAAAAAACGAGAGAGAGAGAGAGAGAGAGAGAGAGAGAGAGAGAGAGAGAGAGAGAGAGAGAGAGAGAGAGAGAGAAAGACCTACATTGTATAACGAGTATAAACAGTCCCTTAGAGTCTGGTGTAAGTGTTCATCTGTCTCTCACAGTTCCCTCTCAGCTAACACTGTTAAGCAACCCTTGCATTTGGGGCACTATCAACACTGATGGGAGTAAGAGACATCTCTCCCCTGGATTCTGGGACTCCTTGGGAGGATGCTGGAAGCCCTAAGGTTGCCCTTTCTCACTGGGAGACTAATCTAGAGACTGAGGAGATTATGTGTTTGAGAGATTAGAGTTGTGTTAGGGGCATGTAAACTTACTTCATCTTCTTTCCTGTTTGCTACAGTACCTCAGCCAGATCCCAACCAGCCAAAGCCTGAGGGCCGACAGATGACACCAGTGAAGGGGGAGCCCCTTGGAGTCATCTGTAACTGGCCCCCTGCACTGGAATCTGCCTTGCAGCGCTGGGGCTCTACCCAAGCCAAGTGCCCCTGCCTGACCGGGCTGGACGTGTCCGGGAAACCAGTCTATACACTCACATACGGTGGGTCCCCACTCTGCTAAGAGTTTTTGAAGACTAGGAGTAGTGTTTCTCTTGGTATTTTTCAGTTACATGTGTTTCAGTTATTTAATTGTACTCTTATGTTCCAAGAACTGTTGCCGAACGTTTCATCTGTTAGAGTGACATTGGTAAGCAGCTGGGTTTTAAAGATAGCACAAAGAAGATTCATTTCTACTTTTATATTAGAAGAGGATTTGTTTTTGTTTTGTTTTGTGTTTTTGAGACAAAATCCATTTAGCCCAGGATGGCCTCAGACTTGTAGCCAAGGATGGCCTTGAACTCTTAATGCTCTCTTAACCTCCTGATTTCGGAGATTGCAGGCATGAACCATGGCACCTGGCTGGAGGAGGATTTTAGAAAACATTTTGTCAGTATTAATGGTTGTGGAGAAGGAAAACCACCGCATTTAGATCTGCAGACTGCATCATCTTGCTTATAATAAGCACACAGTTCTATAAAGAATAAAATTAGGGCTGGAGAGATGGCCCTGAGGTTACGAGCGCTGACTGCTCAGAGGTCCTGAGTTCAATTCCCAGCAACCACATGGTGGCTCACGACCATCTGTTATGAGATCTGGTGCCCTCTTCTGGTGTGCAGATATACATGGAAGCAGAATGTTGTATACATAATAAATGAATAAAATCTTTTTTTAAAAAAGAATAAAATTAATATGTTTCCATTTTTATAGCTCCTCCAAGTGCTAAGGACCTTTCTCATTCATTTGACACCTATGAGTCCACCCATGTGGCCCCTAGAACCAGCTTCTCTTTTGATCTCAGTTTGTTTTATGTTTTCTGTAAATAATTTCACTTAGTAACACAGTCTGGACTCAGAACTAGAAGTCTTCCTGCCTCAGTCTCCTAAAGGTTAGAATTGTTGGCATGAACCCCCATACTCAGCTTTCTTTCTGTTTGTTTTCTTTTTATTTTTTTAACTATTTGAATTAATCCTTCCAATCTCAAGTAGCTCATGAGACACAGATGATCTGTTCTTCAAAAAAACCTAGGACAGAACCAACTGCTTTTTAGTCTTGGATGTAAAACAAACAAAAAATGTTGCTCTCTCTTTAAAGGGATACTTGAGGATACTGTTATTACATCATAAATTTTTTTTTTTTAAATGAGCCATGTATCAGTGGCATTCAACCTTAATCCCGGTACTCAGGAGGCAGAGGCAGGCAGATCTCTGTGAGTTCAAGGCCAGCCTGATCTATAGAGTGAGTTCCAGGACAGCCAGGGCTACACAGAGAAACCCTGTCTCAAAAAAAAAAAAAAAGAAAAGACAAGAACTTGAAATATTAAGTAAGGCAGGGTGATGTTTTATTTGTCCCAGGGCAAGAGTGGCCCTTCAGATTACCTGAAAGGCTGCTTTGGGGAATGCTTGCTGTGTTGGGGAGGTTGGCGCTAACTCATCACAACTGGCCTGTCTTAGTCAGCACACTGAACCTAGTGCTCTCTGGCTGGAGTAGGCCTATAATTTTTTTTTCTGTCTCATTGTTTTCTTTTTCTAGGAAAGTTGTGGAGCAGAAGTTTAAAGTTGGCTTACACACTGCTTAATAAACTGGGGACCAAAAATGAACCTGTGTTAAAACCCGGAGACAGGGTAATTTGTTTTGTTTTGTTCAGAAAGGTGACATTTGTTTCTAATACACACATCTTGGGCTTTTGTTGTACAGTGGTAAGATTTACATAACCCCCTTTTTAAAATGCTTATTTATTTGTGATAGGTGTACAGGTGTGTTGCCTGCACGTGTATCTGTACCATGTGCCTGGAGCCTGAGGATGTCAGAAGAGGGCATTAGATTCCCAAGAGCTAGATAGGGTTGGAAATGGTTGTGAGCTCCCACACGTGTACTGGAAAGGGAACCCTGGTCCTCCGTAAGACAAGCCAGTACATTCAACACAGCATTTTCCAGCCCCAGTGTAGCTCTTATTCCTAGAAAATAAAACCAGTTTAGTCTAGAGTCCCAACTGTCCAACGCAGCACTAGGTGTTGGTTTTGTAGTTCAGAGACTTTGGGCCTCTTTCTGGAACTGTTTATTGAAAAGCCGAGGTACTAAAAAGGGAAAATCAGTCTTTCTAAAAGTAAACACTTTGATGTTGACTCAAATCTTTGCCTTTATAAAACTGGCTCTTAAAATTGTTAAAGGCAAATTGAGACTGTGTCATTTAGTTCTTAATTGAAAGTGACATTATAGTTTTTGTTTTTTTGTTTTTTTTTCCGAGACAGGGTTTCTCTGTGGCTTTGGAGGCTGTCCTGGAACTAGCTCTTGTAGACCAGGTGTGTCTCAAAGTCATAGAGATCCGCCTGCCTCTGCCTCCTGAGTGCTGGGATTAAAGGTGTGCACCACCAACGCCCGGCTGACATTATAGTTTTTTAATTTTGATATTTTTGTTTCCCTGTTAGTAATGTACTGAATATGTTTACTTCCTGCCATTCAACATTACTGTTTATTTGTAATTTGTAGAATGAAATACCAGCTACTACACAGCAATTTTTATGAGTTAACTTATATCTGTTGGTTTGTGGGGGTTGGGGCCTTATGGAGGTCTTAATACAACCCTGTCCTTCCACTACCTAAGTCCTAGGGATTAAACTCAGGTCATCAGGCTTGGTGGCAAACACTTTTAGGGTATCTTATGGACCTTCAAGTAACTCTTTTAAATGCTTTTACAGTGTGCCAGAAATATTTAAAGTGTAGCTTTTACTATGTAAAGTGACACTGAGGATTTCCCATGGCTCACTGAACCCTAAGCAGGTGGTGTGCCTCCTCAAGTGTCAAGATGGCAGTTTGTAAGCAGTAAGGAAATGGTTCTGTGGAATTAGTCACTTTTAGACCTCTAGGACAGTTTAAAGGTTTAGAGTGGACTCAACCTTTGGAGTGAGTTTAAAGAATCTGATTGCAAGTGGAGAAGCAACAGGAATCAGTGATCAAGGGGCTGAAGGAATGGCTTACTGGGTGAAGGGCTTCCTGAAGGCACTCCCTGAGAGATGCACAGCTTTAATATATGTGCTCTCTTGAGATGCCTACCACATTAACCCTGTAAGGTAAATTGCCTTAGGCTTCCTGACTAGTTAACATATTAGGCAAGCTGTTTGCTATTGAATCACAGCTAAGATTAAGTGAAACATTTTACCATAATGATAATGAATTGCATTTTTATTTCTCAAAATGGGTAAGTTTTATAGTTTTGTCTTTGCTTTTTCGTGTTGCTGGGAGTTGCAATGGGACCTTATGGGAGGCAAATACTTTCTGAGATTCATCCCTGATCCCAAAATAGACAGTGTAACTGTGGGGATGACAGTGCTCCTACCAGATGTTTTTGTCTTTCTTAGTTACTTAATTTCCTTCTGAACAAATAACTACTAAATTGTTTTACTTATTGTGTTCATGGAAAATTGTGTTCATAGAGTTAATCAGTCCATACTCCACTTTTGTTAAATGTCTTTGGAAATTTTAGGTTGCCTTGGTTTACCCCAACAACGATCCAGTCATGTTTATGGTGGCTTTTTATGGATGTCTCCTGGCAGAAGTGATTCCAGTACCCATAGAAGTACCACTGACCAGAAAGGTAACATTGCTATATTAAATGCCCTTCGCTGTGATACAATAGGCATTGGACTGACTTAGAGACAATAGAAGCAATGTGATTGCTGGGCATGGTGGCCTATGTCTTTCATACCAGCACTTGAGATGCAGAAGAGGGTGGCTCTCTGTGACTCTGAGGCCAGTCTGGTCGACAGAGTGAGTTCTTGGACAGTCAGAGCTACACAGAGGGATACTGTCTCAAAAAGAAAAAGGAAGAAAAAAAGAAAAAAGAAGCAACATGGTTTATATTTTTGTATTTAAAAGATTTATTTATTGCTTTATTATGTCTACAGTGGTCTGACTGCATGTATGTCTGCTTACAGGCCAGAAGAGGGCACCAGATCTCATTACAGATGGCTGTGAGCTACCATGTGGTTGCTGGGAATTGAACCCAAGTCCTTTGGAAGAGCAGTTAGTGCTCTTAACTGCTAAGCCATCTCTCCAGCCCAGATCATATTTTTAAATACTCAGCTTTACTTTCCAAAAACATGAAAATTGTTAAAAATTAAGTAGATATGAGTGTCAAGCAGATAACATATCTATCACATTATCACTTTAGAGGCTTATATCTGAGTGTGCAAGGGTTACCATTCATAGAGTACCATCTCCTATACCTACTTTATCAAGGGATTTCCTTTAACTACCTAACATAGCCCAGAATGGTTGAGTGGAAGGTGGTGCAGTGGTGGAAGGGACTGCTCCAGAGTGGAGAATTGTGTTAGGACTTTGTCAGCCCTGATAGTAAAGATGACAGCACAGATTTCCATTTCAGGTTGAATGGTTTTTCCCTGAGCTCTTTACACTGGCCATTTCATGCTGTTTATTACTGAGAAATTGATGGTTGAGACCAATATGAATGTTGATTTAAAAGACAGCAGTTTTTTAAGTGATAAGACCCAAATTGGTGGCATTGCTAAGGTTTTAGTTGATGGATAGAGTCTGTCTTTTTATTACTTAGGAAGGAAATCATAAGTTTCCTCTTAAGGTGGTAATACTTACCTAGTTTCCTAATGATACTTTGAAGGTGGTATGTAAATACTTTAGACTTTGCCTTTGATTGCTTTTGCTGCTATTTAAGGTTGAAATTTATTTCCTTTAAAGTAGAACATAAGACTAGGTGTAATTGTCTGGAAATACGGGCTCTGATATATAGCCCATCTGTGTTATTTATGTTGTTCTGGCCTGGGTAGCTGCTATTCTTAGATCTGGGGGTAGGAGTGTAAGAAGAAAACTGTGTTAGAATTTATTTCACTTGCCTTGAGAGTCAGAGAAGGTCACACTGGCTTAGGGTGCATGCTTTGCAATGTAAGGTTAAAGCAGTGTCTGGTTGTGCTTAGGGAACCCAAAGAAATTGTTTGGAGCCATGTTGTCTCCAGCTCCGGCATTTGCCAGCTGTCTGTGCTCCGGGGCACAGTGGGTAGTGCTGGAACATCTCTAGGTGCTGTTGCTAAGCATGGTGTGTTTTTGCTCACTCACGCTCACACCCTCACTGTGCTCATTATTTTTTCCCACAGGATGCCGGAGGTCAGCAGATTGGCTTCTTGCTAGGAAGCTGTGGGATTGCCTTAGCTCTCACCAGTGAAATTTGTCTGAAGGGCCTGCCAAAAACCCAGAATGGAGAAATTGTACAGTTCAAAGGTGAATACTATTCAGACCCAGGTTACCGATTGAAAGTCAAACCTGAGTGCTTCAGGCTTTTATTTTTGCTTTTGCTTTTGTTTTGCTTTTTTCAAGGCAGGATTTCTCTGTGTAGCTCAAGCTGTCCTCAAATTCACAGAGATCCACCTTCCTCTGCCTCCTGAGTCCTGGCTAGTTAGAATTTTAATAGAGTAACAGCTAAGGGCTTCACGTGTATTTGTTTGTTTTTAATTCTTACTTACTTGAGATAGGTACAGTAATTATGCCCATTTTTCAGGTAGGAAATTGTGAAACAGAATCCCCAACCCCAGCTAATAAATGACAGAGCAGTGATTTGAACCCAGTCTGTCTGATTCTGTTGCCACACTCTTAACCTTTGTGCTACTGGCTGGAAAGGCCTAGCCACCCCTGTGTACATTAAAGCAGGGGGACAGTGGAGGTACCACAGGCTTCCACCGATAAATGAATCTCTCTGTTGTTGAGGACCATCAAGGCGGCCTGTTTTTATCATGTGGAATGAATATTCTTTTGAAAGAATCTATAATAAAAATTAGGTATTTTATTGATGATGAAATAATCTTAATATGTTCTCTTGACATTTAAGGTGTCTAGTTCAGTGTGAAGTCCTTCAGTGGTGGCTTAGGCAACTCGATTTTCACTCTGGGTTTGATTTAGGTTGGCCTCGGCTCAAGTGGGTTGTAACAGATTCCAAGTACCTTTCAAAGCCTCCCAAAGACTGGCAGCCCCACATCTCACCTGCTGGTACGGAACCAGCGTATATCGAGGTAAGTCTGGAGGCTTCTGTGTGTTTCCTGGCTTTCCTTTAGCTTCAGGTGCATGTTAACGAATGCTAAGAAAGAAGTTTCCATTTTGTAGCCTTGTAAATGCCCTGTAGTGGACCTTCTGTTACCGTTAACTTGAGGCAGAGTTGGAGTTTATTAAAAGAGATTGTTTGTTTGTTTGTTTGTTTGTTTGTTTGTTTGTTTTTCGAGACAGGGTTTCTCTGTGGCTTTGGAGGCTGTCCTGGAACTAGCTCTTGTAGACCAGGCTGGTCTCGAACTCACAGAGATCCAACTGCCTCTGCCTCCCGAGTGCTGGGATTAAAGGCATGCGCCACCACCGCCCAGCTTTTTAAAAGAGATTTTAATGTAGACTTGAAGCATAAGAGTTAAGAGGAAAAGAGGTACCCAGGAAGAAAGTTAAGACACAACCAAGAGTGTTGACATTGTGTGTCCCCTGTGCTGGTTTTTGTCATTCTAACCTCTCAGTCTGGAGGACACTGGGCCTTCTGGAAAGGAGCCTGCAGAAGTCTTGGGAGAAGCACTGGTGTAAGAGAGGTGGCTGACTGGCACAGCACTGTGCTGCTGTTCTCAGAGTCGGGCAAAACAGTGGAGGATTGAGGGAAAGCAATGAGTTCAACAGACAGAAAGTTTTAAAAAACAAATAACTGAAGGGCTTGAAGGTTAGTGTGGGACCATGACTGGCTGACAACAGCACTCAGACCGAATCTGTTTGCACAGCCCTCAGGGCTGAAGACTTGAAATTCATTTCTTCATTAATTGGAGTAAAAACCCAGAAAGATTTCAACTTCCTTGTTAAATTTATTTTTTGTTTATTTTCCTCATTTTTATATTGTTATTTGTGATTTATTTTTATTATAAAGTTAGCCTTGTCAGTTCTGTGCAGTATATTTGATTCATATTCATCATTGCCCCTGACTTCCCAGATGTACCCCTTTTCCTACCCACCCAAATTTGTGTCTTTTTTTAAACTCAAAAAGTACCTCCATATAGTCTTCGATGTGTAACCCTTCCACTGGAATGTGGCCAACCTTCTCTCCCTTTTAAGCACCATCAGTTGCCAGTAGCTCCTCAGCTGGTGGTGGGGCTTGATGCCCACCTTGCCTCTCCATGCTGCGATTTTGTCTGGCTTGAGCTTGAGCAGTTCTTGTTCATGCTGTCACAACTGCTGTGAGCTCATATGGGCAGCTGCCCTGCTGTGTTCAGAAAACACTCTCCGCATCACCATCCACTAGCCCTGATTCTCACTGTCTTTCTGCCCCACCTCCTTCTGCAGTGGAGTCTTGGGAGGAGAGGTGTGATAGAGAGGTGCCATTTAGGTTAAGTACTCTGCATCTTCCATTCTTTGCCCCTGGACCAGTTGTCTGTCTCGGTTAATCACCATGTACTACGATAGGAGGCTTCTCTGATGAGGGTTGTACTGATCTGTGAGTGTAGCAGTAAGTTATTAGGTTTCAACTCATGAACCTGCTCGATGGAGGCAGGGAGATACTCGATGGTAGGAGAGAACTGATCTCCACAAGTTCCTCTAATCTCACATGTGTATCATGACATAGGTGTCCTTCCAGTAAATAAATAGTGTTGTTGTTTTTTTTTTTTTTAATCTGCTCTATGGACAAGGAGACTGAACTTCCAACCTTGGCAACTGTCAAAAGGTCAAGTGACTGAAATCCTGTAACTGACACTGTGCCCTTCATCTCTGTGGCATCTTAAGACTTTCTCACCAGCTATTTGCCAAATTGATTAGTACACACATCCATGAAACTTTTTAACTTTTTTTTTCCCTTGGGTTTTTCAAGATGGGGTTTCTCTGTGTAGCTTTGGAGCCTGTCCTGGAACTAGCTCTTGTAGAGCAGGCTGGCTTCAAACTCACAGAGATCCACCTGCCTCTGCCTCCCGAGTGCTGGGATTAAAGGCATGTGCCACCACTGTTCGGCCTGAAATCTTTTGTAATAACAAGTATAGGTAAAACTTGAAATGACCTTGGCCACAAAAGAAGAGGGCAGACGTACTATTGACTGCAAAGAGAGTAGTTTTTAAGGAGAAATCGGAGGATGTCTAAAAGACAGTCTAGTAAACAAAAGCCCGTTCAGTGATGAGGCTGCTCTCGCCTGACTCTCTGGGCAGATGTGTTGTATCACTCTCCTCCTGGAAACTGGAGCTGCTGCTGAGTTTGGCCCTTTACCATGCAGTCCTCCTTAGCCCCTGGCCTCAGGCCCTGCTACTTTAGATCCACTTGTTTGAGAGCCTGATACCACTCTCAGGATTCTGCTACTGAGTTGGAAACTAGTAAAGGGTTGGCAATAGGAGGGAAATAAGGATGACTTTATTATATAAAAAACATTTATCTAGGGACAGCTGAATAGCTCAGCAGGTAAGCACTTGCCACTCTAGCTTGATAAGTTTGACCACAAAACTCACATAAAGGTGGGAGGAGAGAACCAGCTCCACCAACCTCCTATGCTGTGGCATGTATGTGTACTTCCCCCACACCAAATACACAAACAGATTTATCTAGATTGGCTGAGTTCTAAATGGAGTGCTGGCTTTGGGTGTTTTTTTTTCCTCTAAATTTTATGTGTATGAATGTTTCACCCGAGTGTCCATGTATGGATCATATGTACACAGTTCCCACAGAGGCCACAAGACAGCATTAGATCCCCTAGAACTGAAGTCTAGACAGTTGTGAACTGCCATGTGGGTGCTGGGAACCAAACTAGGTCCTCTGTAAGATCAGCCAAGTGCTCTTAACTTACGAGCCATCTCTCCAGCCCTGACCTGCTTTTTTTTTTTTAAGCTTTTGAACTGGAGAGATGGCTCAGTGGTTAAGATCACTAGTTGCTCTTCCAGAGGACCAGAGTTCAATTCCCAGCATTCACATGACAGCTCACAACTGTCTGTAACCCCAGTTCTACACAAATATACATGCAGGCAAAACACCAATGCACAGCTGGGCATTGGTGGCACACGCCTTTAATCCCAGTACTCAGAAGGCAGAGGCAGGCGATCTCTGTGAGTTTGAGGCCATCCTGGTCTACAGAATGAGTTCCAGGACAACCTCCAAAGCAATACAGGGAAACCCTGTCTTGAAAACAAACAAACAAACAAACAAACAAACAAAAACAATGCACATCAAATAAAAATAAATCTTTCCTGGTAAAGGAAAGCAGATTCCTGATCTACCTAGTGAGTTCCAGGACATCCAGAAAGAAAGAACATACAACGTTCTCATGGGTAGAGGTGGGGATTGGATGGAGTGTTGGTAGTATGCTTTCCCAGGACAAGAGGTGCTCTGGCAGAATGCTGGAGTCTGGGTCTCTGAAGGAGAAGCTGGGTGGACAGAGTCAAGCACAGATGCAATACCCTGATGGCATAAGAGTAGGCAGGAGGGGGGAATTCTCAGGAGTGCCACATTTAAGGCATAGTTAGAGATGATTCTGGGTAAGATAGCTCATGAGAGTCAGAGGCAGGAGTATTGCCACAAATTCCAAGCAAGCCTAGGCTACATTGTGAGACCTTGTCTCGGAGAGGGAGATAAAAACAACTCATAGATGGTCAGAGCAGTGAGAGCGAGAAACCAGAAGACACAAACAAAAGCCAAGGACATCAGATGGCAAAGATCTGTTGTTGTGTAAATTGTGTAAAATGATGTGTTTGACATTAGAAAGGAAGGCTACAGTGAGTGAATAGGGCCCATATCTCTTTGGTGTTAGTATTTCTGTGGTACTAGGGGATCAAAGCCAGTGTCTCACACAGTTAGACGAGTGTTCCACCATTGAGCAGCTACTGAGAAATGGCTGTATTTGGCATTATGCTTCTGTCTATACAGCTCAGATCACTTGGTTTTAGTTTTTTTTGGTGACCAGGTCACATTGATGAGTGACTAAACTTTGAAGTCGTTTTGCACATGCTCCAGTCGGCTTCATTGTCCTCCAGTCTTGGCTCTGTTTATTTGGAGTTGGGGTCCAAGTGCAGAGCCATAAATGTTCCTGTTCAACATGTAAAATTAAGCCCATTGTGTTGTTTATCTGGGTTTAGGTTTGGGCTCTGAATTTTGTCATTTATAATAACCCATCGTATTGTGCTTCTTATAGTTTTGTTTTTGTTTTATTTTTCTAGTATAAAACAAGCAAAGAAGGGAGTGTAATGGGAGTTACAGTATCCCGGCTTGCAATGCTGTCTCACTGCCAAGCTCTGTCACAGGCCTGCAATTATTCTGAAGGTCAGACCTCATCCCGTGACTGCCCTCATTGTCAGCTTCAGATACGTGTGGCTGTGTGCTCCCACTTGGTGACTGGACTCCATTCAATGACCAAATTCAGAGGGAAATGTTCCAGGACACATTCTTGGCTTGCTTCTGCCTTCTTTAAAAAAAGAAAATCTGCAATTTAAATAAATTCTGGACAAACCAGATATATAAAGTATGATTTCTAGAGTACAGAAGTAGAAAACCTCAATTAAAACCATGTGTTTGTAAGCTGTGGGGTCTTTGGTGTCTCTGTCTTCTCATGTAGAACATGCAACTAAGTATTTACAGTCCAAAAAATGCTGCTCCAAAGGTGCAGATTAAAACAGAAACATGCTAAACCAGATGTGGCCACAGCTGTAGTCCTAACACATGCAGGAGCAGTGTCATTCCAAGGCCATCCTGGGATACGTAGTAAGTTTTAGGCCAGCCTATGCTGCAGTATGAGATGAGACCTTCTCTCAAAAAATCCAAAAAAGTGTAAACCTTCTGGCATATAAATGTATATTGCATAATAACAGTTCAAGCCCCTTTGTGCCAACATCACAGGCACACAGGCTCCAGATGTGGCTTCAGGGTTACTTCCAGATGTTCCTTTTTTTTTTTTTTTTTTTTTTTGAGACAGGGTTTCTCTGTGGCTTTGGAGGCTGTCCTGGAACTAGCTCTTGTAGACCAAGCTGGTCTCCAACTCACAGAGATCAGCCTGCCTCTGCTTCCCAAGTGCTGGGATTAAAGGCGTGTGCCACCACCACCCAGCTCAGATTTTTTTTTTAACATTACTTTTTCAGTGTTTCATTTCCCTTTACAGACTGAAAGGTGACTGTGCATTTCAGAGCAGCATTTTTCTCTGATTTTAAAATATGTGCATATACATGTATGAGAACAATCATAATGCCACAAACAGTGTCCAGTGGGCTTATTCAAAGGTTCTGCCCTGGGGCACTGGAACTTTAGCTCCTGAATATTAGAAATGTGGAGAAATCTGTCATTGAGTGAAAACAATTAGATGCAGGCTTATGTATACCTGTTTTATTTTGTGGATAATCTAGTTGTAGATATACCTAGAAATGGGCATCTGTATACATAGGATTTTATATAGAACACTATTTCATGTTTTTCAAAGAAGTATAATATTTACATATATTTGTGAAAATTCCAGAGTTTCTAAAACAAACACATGTTCCTTATTTTGCTAGGAAAAAATCTTGAGTGATGCCCCTAAATGCTGAAGGCCGTAGTGTCTTTGCAGTGACCACATCTCCCTGTCACCTTCTCCAGCCAGTTTGTAGGGGACTGAGCAATGGGAGAGTCTGATCTCCCAGTTGTTTTTCTAAAAGCACCAAATGCATGGTGGGGACATGAATGTGATTGTCATTTCCTGCTCAACATTACCTCCTTTTGTTTCTATCCATTCATTTCTAGGAGAAGCCGTGGTAAATGTTTTAGACTTTAAGAAGGATGCTGGGCTGTGGCATGGCATGTTTGCGGTAAGCTGTCAGAGTTGGGGCCTTTATAGTAAAATGTACCTGAGGCCGAGGCTCTGTGACAAGTGAAGTTTGTGCCAGATAGGACCCCCCACCTCTCTCTCAGTTTGTGCCAGATAGGACCCTCTCTGTGTCTGTTTCTCTCTCTCTCTCTCTCTCTCTCTCTCTCTCTCTCTCTCTCTCTCTGTCTCTTCTCTCTCTCTCTCTCTCTCTCTCATCACACACACACACACACACACACACACACACACACACACACACACACACCATCCAACAGAATCCTTGATTCTGCCTGACCCTCAATTCTCTCAGCTTTATCTTTACAAACACTTAGCCTGTAAAGAACTAGGAAGCTAATCTTTTGCTCTGTAGTGCTGTCCCATTTTCATTCCCTTCCCTTTATCCTGTAGTATGTGGCAAGCAGGAGCGTCATGGAGCACTAAGTCAATTGGGGAACCATTTAGTAGTACCCGAGAACTCTCTAAAAGCAGGGATGTTGTGACTTAGCAGGGCTTCTCTTCTGTGTCTACCTTAAAGAAACAGTTGTGTAGTGAATGTGAGTGCAAATGCATTGCTTCCACACTGATTGTAACATGTGCAGCCGTACAAAGGGAGCGGGTAGCCCTCTGGTTCTAACATGCATAGATTTATCTGCGAAACAATGCAAGTGAAAAGCAGCAAGTGGCAGATACATGTATACTATCATGTCTTTCATTTATATCCCTGGTGTTCCTAAAGTCACATATATATGTCCATGCATGGGACTGGGGGACAGGTGGCCTCACTGTGATGCCCTGAGAGAGAAAGGAGAGCACCAGGGAGGTGCTTCTGCATTCATGCTAGCACCTCAAGTATTTATTTTGAAAGGGTGAACTTGAGTAATACCTCTGTAACATTGTTAGTCAAATATCAATACAGCTTCAAGGTGCTAAATACATGTTTTGTATTGACTGCTTTCTATGTTTCTCTGCTTTCAGAATGTAATGAATAAGATGCATACAATTAGTGTACCCTACTCTGTTATGAAGACCTGTCCTCTCTCTTGGGTCCAAAGGGTCCATGCCCACAAAGGTAATCACACACATCCACATGTTAATTATGAGACTTGTGGAAGCATGCTCTTATAGAGAAACAGTTCTTTGCCTTGGTGGCTTATCTAATTTTGGAGTGATTGTTTAGGTAAGCTGTTTGCCTTATCTTACTGTGTTCTTTCTTACAAATTGAATTCTCTGGAATTTGAGCCATAGTTAGCTCTATTGAATGCTGTGTTGTCAGATTATCCTTGACTGTGACCTGTCAGTGGCTGAATATGATGCTTGCTTTCCCCAAGTGAGAACTATTGCTAAATAAGTAAAAATGTTCTTGTGGTAATATATTAAATTTATGCCCAAATTAAGCATGTGTGTATGTCATAACTCTTTCCCCTTTGCATTTGTAGCCAAAGTAGCTCTTGTGAAGTGTCGAGATTTACACTGGGCCATGATGGCACATCGGGACCAAAGGGACGTGAGCCTGAGTTCTCTCCGGATGCTGATTGTCACTGATGGTGCCAATCCTTGTGAGTACTGGGTGTAGAAATCCCAGAACATGTGACAGGCAGGGTGTTTTGCTCCTTTTCTATGAGCTTTTCTGTTTTCAATATCCATACTGAAATGTCATTTACAAGTGATGACACTTGTCTGTTTCAAGGGTCCAAGTCAGTGTTGTGGTGTGTTTGTAGGTGTGTACCTATCATCACACCTGAAGCTTCGAACACTTCTGTTAACCTAAGAGGAACCACACTCTCGCTGTTTGTCACTCTTCATCCTCTGCAGTGCCCCTCAGCCCCAGACAGCCATGACTTTCCTTCCTCTAAGGACAAAAAAGATTTCAAAAATGTATGTGCATGTTTGTGTCTCTCTGTGTGTGTGTGTGTGTGTGTGTGTGTGTGTGTGTGTGTCTGTCTGTCTGTCTGTCTGTCTGTCTGTCTGTGTAAGTATACGCCACATGTGTGCAGATTCCCTCAGAGCCCAGAAGAGGGTGTCCGACCCTCTGAAACTAGAGTTACAGGTGGTTGTGAGTTGTGAGCTGTCTGACATTTGGGCTGGCAACAGAACTTGGGTCCTGGTGAAGAGCAGCAAGCGCTCTTCAACTAGCTCGTCTCTCTCTCTCTCTCTCTCTCTCTCTCTCTCTCTCTCTCTCTCTCTCTCTCTCTCTCTCTCTCTCTCTCTCTCTCTCCCACACACACACACACATTCTATCTGTAGATTGGCCTGCTCTGCATACTTGGTATGAAGCAGTCTTGTTAAGTTTAATGATAGACATGTAGTCTGTCATAGACACACCATGTTTGTTTATCCATTCATCTCTTGATGGGCTTATAGGCGCTTTGAAACCATGCCTTGCTCATGTAAATCCTCCAGGTGAGGCTTTTAGGTGCAAGGAGAGGTTTGGACGTTTGGACGTGACTTGATGTATATATCAACTTGGTGTAAATTCGTCCAGTCAGCAAATAAAGGGAATTTGCAAGAAACTTCTAGATATCTTACTGCGCTGTCTGCTTTTGTGGATAAGCACGGAAGTGCTGGTCCTCCACTCGAGGGACTCTGTGGAGCACTGGAAGCTGTGCTCTTTCTCCTAAGTGAACTTTCATCCTGCCTTAAAACACACATGGAGAACTTAAGAAGCAAGAGTCAGAGAAAATCACTGAGAGCAGGTAGGGCTGCCATGGCTGCTTTGCCCTGGCTACAGCCGTTATTTCAGGATAGCTGCTAGAGTCCCACCTGGCTGCATGCTACCTACAGTGTTGTCTCTGAGCTTGTTCTGTCCTGTTGGTAAGTGTAGCCTTTCCAGGTTGTAACTGTAGGTACTGTCAGGGAAATTTCATGGGTTGGATGAGCTTGTGTCAGGCCCCCTCAAAGGTACAGTAAACTGTTTGCACAGAATGACTGACGTACAGTGTGATTTCCGACCCACAAATATGCCACACACACAGCCCCATTAGTTTCCTGCAATAAGGAAAATGGTCGTCTTAGCTTTCAAGTTCATCTGTTCTAACTCCGTAGGGTCTGTGTCATCCTGTGATGCCTTCCTGAGCCTGTTCCAAAGCCACGGACTGAAACCTGAGGCCATCTGTCCATGTGCCACGTCTGCTGAGGCCATGACTGTGGCCATCCGCAGGTACTGTTGGAGGTGTCAGCTTCTCTTGATGGCTGTCTCAGCCTGGATGAGATGTGTGTTTTTTCCTGGTGATAAGAAAGCAGTTTTAGGGCTGGAGAGATGGCTCAGAGGTTAAGAGCAATGACTGCTCATCCAGAGGTCCTGAGTTCAATTTCCAGCAACCACATGGTGGCTCACAACCATCTGTTGTTGAGACCTGGTGCCCTCTTCTGGTGTGCAGATATACATGGAAGCAGAATGTTGTATACATAATCAATAAAATCTTTAAAAAAAAAAAAAAAAAGAAAGAAAGGAGTTTTAAATGCTTCATAAACCCAAAAGTTGGGGCTAGAGAGATGGCTCAGCAGTTAAGAGCACTGTCTGCTCCTTTAGGGGATCTGGGTTCAATTCCTAGGTCCCACCTGTGTGTAACTCCAGTTCCAGGCCTTCTGTTACCTTTACACAGACATACATGCATGTGGAACACCAATGCATGTAAAATAAAAATAAATAATAAAAGAAAGACCTAAAAGTAGAATTTACCTAGTAAAGGCATTTCAGACATCTCATCTTTTTTTCTCTTCTTGCCAGAAGTACACAGAGAAACTGAATTTTTATGTAATTGTTCGTATCTCATTTTGAGTTGTTTTTCTTTTTTTTTTCTCTCTTTTTGTTTTTGTTTTTGTTTTTCAAGACAGGGTTTCTCTGTGGCTTTGGAGGCTGTCCTGGAACTAGCTCTTGTAGACCAGGCTGGTCTCGAACTCACAGAGATCCGCCTGCCTCTGCCTCCCGAGTGCTGGGATTAAAGGTGTGCGCCACCACCGCCCGGCTTTGAGTTATTTTTCTATGTTGCTTACTCCTCAGAATCCTTTGCATCTTAAATTTGAAGTTGGCAGTTCTCAATAGTACCCCAGAAAATATGTGGAAAATTTGCCTTCATAGTACACCCCACACTAGCATAGTCTCTTTAAAGAAAATTGTGTGTCTGCAGACACCTGGATCAAAGTGGGCAGGGTGCTCTTGAGCAGAGGCCAGACGAGGGTGTCAGCTGTCCCATCACTCCCTGCCTTTTCCTCTGAGGTGGGGTCCCTCCCTGATTCTTGCATCTTGGCTAGGCTGCAAGCTAGCCAGCCACAGTAATCCTCTTGCTTTGCACCCCTGACCTAGCATTATAGGCATTTTGGGGATTCCCAGCTTGTTACATGGGATGTTGGGACCCAGACTGGTCCTCACGATTTCGGAGCAAGTGCTTCTCATTGTTGAACATCTCTCTAGCCCTCTTCCCCCACCTTTTTCTTTCTTTTCTTTGTTTTTTTTTTTTGTTTGTTTGTTTATTTGTTTGTCTTTGTTTTTGAGATAGAATCTCACTGTGTAGCCCAGGCTGGCTAGAACTTGCAGTGATCTACCTGCCTCAGCCTCTTGAGTACTGAATTGCAGCATGAGCTATCATACCTGGCTTTTTGTTTTAATTTCCTCAAAGATTATTTATTTGTGTGTGTGTGTGCATGTGTATGTATATGTTTGGGCACACATACAACAGCAGGTGTGTGGAGGTCAGAGGACAGCTTAGAGGATTTGATTTTCTCCTTCTGCCATGTGGACCTCGGGATCAAACTCAGGTCTTTAAGCTTTTATGACACGAGCCTTTAACCATTGAACTATCTTGTCAACCCCTCATGTGTTTTCTATTTATTTGTTTATATGCATGGGTGTTTGTATAGACTTGGCTTGATGTTTTTGGTTTTGTTTTGTTTTTCTTTTTTCACATTTTAGGCCAGGGGTTCCAGGGGCTCCCTTGCCAGGAAGAGCCATTCTCTCAATGAATGGACTGAGCTATGGGGTAATACGGGTCAATACTGAAGATAAAAATTCAGCACTGACAGTCCAGGATGTGGGACATGTGATGCCTGGGGGTAAGTTGTGAGGAGTGTTATTGGGATTTCATAAGATTTGTCATCAGAAATAGTGGTGCTGTGCTGAGGAGATAGCTTGGTGGTGGGAGGCCTGCCTGGCGAGCCCAGAGCCCTGGGTTCCTTCCCCAGTCCCAGGTAAAGAGGTGGGGAAATGAGAAGACAGAGGGCTGATGCTAGTCACTGTTCTCACTGCAGTTGCCAACCCAGGAAGGCAGAGCGTGCTGCTCTTGTGGGTACTGCACTGGCCCTACATAAGGCCAGCCCTTGCTTCATCATGAGGCTGTTGCAGTCTTTTCTCAGTGCACCCGTGTCTAAGAGCTGTAGGTGCCAGATAGACTTCACAGGGTCATGGCTTTCTGTGGCACTTCCGTTGGCTGTTCTTTTTTTTTTTTTTTTTTTTAATTTTATTTTTTTTTATTAGTTCTAGATAGGGAACAAGCTTATTTCAAGTCCCTTCTCCCTCTCCCTCCCCTCACCCCCAAACTTTCTCCCCCACCCCCAGCCCATCCCCCCAACCCCATCCACCCACTACTCCCCAGGCAGGGTAGGGCCCTCAACGGGAGCTCAGCAAAGTCCACCAAGTCTTCCTATGCTGATCCTGGGCCCTTCCCCATGTGTCCAGGGCCAGAGTGTAACCCTTCATATGGGATGGGCTCTCAAAGTCCCTTTTTGCACCAGGGAAAAATACTAATCCACTACCAGAGGCTCCCTGGAGTGCAGAGGCCTCCTTATTGACATCTATGTTCTGGGGTCTGGATCAGTCTTGTACAGGCCTCCTGGACAGCATCTGGGGTCGATGTGCTCTCCCTTGTTCAGGCCAACAGTTCCTGTGGGTTTCTCCATCCTAGTACAGACCCCTTCGTTCTTCATTCCTCCCTCTCTTCAACTAAATTCCCGATTTCGGCTCATTGTATATCTGTGGATGTCTGTCTCTGTTTCCATCAGCCACTGGGTGAGGGCTCTTGCTTGTCTTTTTGTGACTGGGTTACCTCACTCAGGATGGTTTCCTCTAGTTCCATCCATTTGCCTGCGAATTTCAAGATTCCATTGCTTTTTTCTGCTGAGTAGTACTCCATTGTATAAATGTACCACATTTTCTCAATCCATTCTTCAATAGAGGGGCATCTAGGTTGTTTCCAGGTTCTGGCTATTACAAACAATGCTGCTATGAACATGGTTGAACATATGTCCTTGTTGTAAGTACATGCCCTATTTGGGTATATACCCAAGAGAGGAATGGCTGGATCTTGAGGTACACTGATTCCCATTTTTCTGAGCAACCGCCATACTGATTTCCAGAGTGGTCTTACAAGATCGCACTCCCACCAGCAATGGAGGAGTGTTCCTTTTTCTCCACATCCTCTCCAGCATAGATTGTCATTGGTGTTTTTTATTTTAGCCATTCTGACAGGCGTGAGATGGTATCTCAGAGTTGTTTTGAGTTGCATTTCTCTGATGGCCAATGATTTTGAGCACTTTTTTAAGTGTCTTTCAGCCATTTCAGATTCCTCTGTTGAGAATTCCCTATTTAGTTCTGCACCCCACTTTTTAATTTCGTTGTTTGGTGTTTTGGTGGCTAGCTTCTTGAGCTCCTTATATATTTTGGAAATCAGTCCTCTGTCAGATGTGGGATCGGTGAAGATCTTTTCCCATTCTGTGGGTGGTCGTTTTATCCTACTGACTGTTTCCTTTGCCTTGCAGAAGCTTCTCAGTTTCAGTAGGTCCCATTTATTAATTGCAGACCTCAATGTCTGTGCTTCTGGCGTAATGTTCAGGAAGTGGTCTCCTGTGCCAATTTGTTCAAGGGTTGTTCCCACTTTCTCTTCTAGAAGATTCAGTGTGGTTGGATTTATGCTGAGATCTTTGATCCATTTGCACTTAAGTTTTGTGCATGGTGACAGGTATGGATCTATCTGTAATTTTCTGCATGTCCGCATCCAATTGTGCCAGCACCATTTGTTGAAGATGCTGTCTTTTTTCCATTGTATAGATTTAGCACCTTTGTCAAAAATAAGGTATCCATAGGTGCGTGGGTCGATATCAGGGTTTTCAATTCGATTCCATTGGTCTATCAGTCTATTTTTGTGCCAATACCAAGCTGTTTTCAGAACTATGGCTCTATAGTAGAGCTTGAAGTCGGGGATGGTGATGCCTCCAGAAGATCCTTTATTGTAAAGAGTTGTTTTGGCTATCCTGGGCTTTTTATTTTTCCATATAAAGTTGAGTATTGTTCTTTCAATGTCTGTGAAAAACTGTGTTGGGATTTTGATGGGGATTGCATTGAATCTGTAGATTGCTTTTGGCAGGATTGCCATTTTTACTATGTTAATTCTACCTATCCATGAGCATGGGAGATCTTTCCATTTTCTGGTATCTTCTTTAATTTCTTTCTTTAAGGTCTCAAAGTTCTTATTGTACAGGTCTTTCACTTTTTTGGTTAGTGTTACCCCCAGGTATTTTATGTTGCTTGTGGATATTGTGAAAGGTGATGTTTCCCTGATTTCTTTCTCATTGGATTTATCATCTGTGTATAGTAGGGCTACTGATTTTTTTGAGTTAATTTTGTATCCTGCTACCTTGCTGAAGGTGTTTATCAGCCGTAGGAGTTCCCTGGTAGAGTTTTTCGGGTCACTAATGTAGACTATCATGTCGTCTGCAAATAGTGAAAGTTTTACTTCATCCTTTCCAATTTGTATCCCTTTGATCCCCTTTTCTTGTCTTATTGCTATAGCCAGAACTTCAAGTACAATATTGAAGAGATATGGAGAGAGTGGACAGCCTTGTCTTGTTCCTGATTTTAGAGGAAACGCTTTGAGTTTCTCTCCATTTACTTTGATGTTGGCTATTGGTTTGGTATATATTGCCTTGATCATGTTTAGATATGTTCCTGTTATTCCTGTTCTCTCCAAGATCTTTATCATGAAGGGATGTTGGATTTTGTCAAAGGCTTTTTCAGCATCTAGTGAGATGATCATGTGGTTTTTCTTTTTAAGTTTGTTTATATAGTGGATTACATTGATGGATTTTCGTATGTTGAACCATCCTTGCATCCCTGGGATAAAGCCTACTTGATCATGGTGGATGATTTTTCTGATATGTTCTTGTATTCGGTTGGCCAATATTTTGTTGAGTATTTTAGCATCGATGTTCATGAGGGATATCGGTCTGTAGTTCTCTTTCTTAGTCATATCTTTGTGAGGCTTGGGTATCAAAGTGATTGTAGCCTCATAGAAAGAGTTTGGCAATATCCCATCTGCTTCTATTGTGTGGAACAGTTTGAGGAGTACTGGAATTAGCTCTTGTTTGAATTTCTGGTAGAATTCTGCAGTGAAGCCATCTGGCCCTGGGCTTTTTTTGGTTGGGAGGCTTTTGATTACTGCTTCTATCTCATTAGGGGTTATAGTTCGATTTAAACTGTCTATCTGATCTTGATTTAATTTTGGTAAGTGATATTTATCCAGAAAGTTGTCCATTTCCTTTAGGTTTTCCAATTTTGTGGAATACAGGTTTTCAAAGTATGACCTAAAGATTCTCTGGATTTCCTCAGTGTCCGTTGTTATGTCTCCCTTTTCATTTCTGATTTTGTTAATTAGCATGCTCTCTCTCTGCCTTTTGGTTAGTTTGGCTAGAGGCTTGTCT
The DNA here is from genome assembly GCF_003668045.3 of Cricetulus griseus. Classification (NCBI taxonomy): domain Eukaryota; kingdom Metazoa; phylum Chordata; class Mammalia; order Rodentia; family Cricetidae; genus Cricetulus; species Cricetulus griseus. The sequence continues at coordinate 396,653,727 of NC_048595.1, forward strand.
ATCTTGTTGATCTTCTCAAAGAACCAACTCTTTGTTTCATTGATTCTTTGTACTGTTTTCCTAGTTTCTACTTTGTTGATTTCGGCTCTCAGGTTGATTATTTCCTGGCGTCTACTCCTCCTTGGTGAGTTTGCTTCCTCTTGCTCTAAAGCTTTCAGTTGTTCTGTCAATTCTCTAATGTGACTTTCCTCCAGTTTCTTCATGTGAGCACTTAGTGCTATGAACTTCCCTCTTAGCACTGCTTTCAGGGTGTCCCATAAGTTCGGGTATGTTGTGTCTACATTCTCATTAAATTCTAGAAAGTCTTTGATTTCTTTTTTTATTTCTTCCTCAACCAAGGAATGGTGCAATTGGGAGTTATTCATTTTCCACGTAAATGTAGGTTTTCTGCAATTCGTATTGCTGTTGAATTCTAGCTTTAATGCATGGTGGTCTGATAAGATACAGGGGGTTATTTCAATACTTTTGTACCTGTGGAGGTTTGCTTTGCTGCCAACTATGTGGTCAATTTTTGAGAAGGTTCCATGTGGCGCTGAGAAGAAGGTATATTCTTTTGTGTTTGGATGGAATGTTCTATAGATATCTGTTAAACCCAGTTGTGTCATAACTTCTTTCAGATCCTTTGTTTCTTTGTTAAGTTTCTGTCTAGTAGTTCTGTCCAGTGGTATAAGGGGGGTGTTGAAGTCTCCTACTATAAGTGTGTGTGGTTTTATGTGTGGTTTGAGCTTTAGTAATGTTTCTTTTACAAAAGTGGATGCTTTTGTATTAGGGGCATAGATGTTCAGGATTGAGACTTCGTCTTGATGGACTTTTCCTGTGATGAGTATGAAATGCCCTTCTTTATCTCTTTTGATTGCTTTCAGTTTAAAGTCTAATTTGTTAGATATTAGTATTGCTACCCCAGCTTGTTTCTTGAGCCCATTTGATTGGAAAATCTTTTCCCATCCTTTTACTCTGAGGTATCGCCTGTCTTTGAATTTGAGGTGTGTTTCTTGTAAACAGCAGAAGGATGGATTCTGTCTTCGTATCCATTCTGTTAGCCTGTATCTTTTTATGGGTAAGTTAAGACCATTGACATTCAGGGATATTAACGTCCATTGTTCATTGGTTCTTCTTAGTTTTGGATTTATTGTTGGTGGTATCATTGCGTGTGGATTTTGCCCTTCTGTTTCTTTTTGTGTTTGGTGAAATTCGATTAACTACTGACAGTGTTTTTGTGAGTGTAGTTATGTTCGTTGGGTTGGAGTTTTCCTTCCAGAGCCTTCTGTAGTGCTGGATTTGTTGATATGTATTGTTTAAATCTGTTTTTGTCGTGGAATATCTTGTTTTCTCCATCTATAGTGATTGAAAGTTTTGCTGGGTACAGTAGTCTGGGTTGACATCCATGCTCCCTTAGTGCTTGTAGGGTATCTATCCAAGACCTTCTGGCTTTCAGAGTTTCCATTGAGAAGTCGGGTGTGATTCTGATTGGTTTGCCTTTATATGTTACTTGGCCTTTTTCCTTTGCTGCTCTTAATATTTTCTCTTTATTCTGTAGATTTGGTGTTTTGATTATTATGTGTCGGGGCGACTTCTTTTTGTGGTCCAGTCTGTTTGGTGTCCTGTAAGCTTCTTGTACTTTCATAGGCATATCCTTCTGTAGGTTGGGGAAGTTTTCTTCTATGATTTTGTTGAATATGTTTTCTGTACCTTTGAGCAGTATTTCTTCACCTTCTTCTACACCTATTATTCTTAGGTTTGGCCTTTTTACGGTGTCCCATATTTCCTGGATATTTTGTGTTAGGGTTTTGTTGGACTTGAGGTTCTCTTTGGTGGATGAATGTATATCCTCTAGCGAGTCTTCAGTGGCTGAGATTCTCTCTTCCATCTCTTGAATCCTGTTGGATACACTTACATCTTTAGTTCCTGATCGTTTATCCAACCTTTCCATTTCCAACATGGTCTCATTCTGTGTTTTCTTTATTGTGTGTATTTCAGCTTTCATGTTTTGAACTATTTCAAGAGCTTCCTTCACTTGCTTGGATGTTTTTTCTTGGCTTTCTTTGGATTCTTTAAGAGATTTATTTATTTCTTGAATTTTTTGGTTTGTCTTTTCCTCCAATTCATTTAATTTTTTGTTTGTTTTCTCTTCTATTTCTTTAAGGGATTTTCTTGTTTCCTCTTTAAAGGTCTCTATCAACTTGCTGAGATAATTTTTGAGGTCCATCTCATCTTCATGCTCTGTGTTGGGCTTTTCAGCTCTTGCCGGAGTGGAGTCCCTAGGTTCTGGTGGTGTCATGTTGGTCTTTGTGTTGTTGAGTGAAATCTTATTCTGTCTTCTCCCCATATCCTTTTAGTGGGTGCGGGTGGGTTCTCTCTATCTCCTCTTGTGGCCCAGTGGTGTGTGGGGGCTAGGAATTCGATGTCCACAACTCTAGATGATCTCGACGCTCCTGGTGGTCTCCTCGCTAGTTCCTAGTTTCTTGGTCGTTCGGCGGAATGGAAGAGTGGGGTGCTACCAGATTTGGGGCACAGGGAGCTCCTCCCTGCCTGGGCTTGTCTGGCCCAAGCCGGCAGGCTCAGGAGGGGGTGGTGGGATGGGGGTGGTGGGGTGTTCTGGCCTGGAGTCGGGAGCGGGCAGGAGCTCACTCACCTAGTTCCAGGTCAGTCTGCGGCGGCGGAATGTAAGAATGGGGTGCTAGCAGATTGGTGGGGCAGGGGGCTCCTCCCTCTCTGGGCGTGTCTGGCCCAAGCCGGCAGGCTCAGGCGGGGGTGGTGGGATGGGGGTGGTGGGGTGTTCTGGTCTGGGGTCGGGAGCGGGCAGGAGCTCACTCACCTAGTTCCAGGTCAGTCTGCGGCGGCGGAATGTAAGAATGGAGTGCTCCCGTTGGCTGTTCTTAATGCTACTTCTGTAAGTGTGCAACCCCTCTGGGTTTGAAAACACAGTTGTTACTTTGCCGTTTTCTAGACTCTGTCATGTTTTCTGTGCACTAGGTATGATGTGCATTGTGAAACCAGATGGACTTCCTCAGCTCTGCAAGACAGATGAGATTGGAGAGATCTGTGTTAGCTCCAGGACTGGAGGGATGATGTACTTTGGACTTGCTGGCGTGACCAAAAATACATTTGAGGTACATGATGTTATTTCACGGGGAGATGTTTGCTGAGGTCAAATGTTACTAGGGAGACCTGCTGGCTGATGGCACAGCATTTGAGATCAAGTCTTTAGAACTCCGGTGCCTAAGACCAGATTCTACTCCACCATTCACTGGCTGCTGTGAGCCGCCTAGCCTTAATGAGTGCCCAATCCCTTTATCTTACGATATGACTGATAGCCAGGCATGGTGGCTAGTGCTTACACTCATAGCATTTGGGAGCCTGAATCAGGGGACTGTGAGTTCAAGGTCAGCCTGGGCTGCATAACAGGACCTTGTCTCAGACAACACCAAAGCAGAACAAAGTGAATAATAACAGTGCCTTCTTGTGGGCTGTTCTGAATACTAAATGAATGAACATTTACTCCTGGATTAGGTCAGCTTCTGGCACGTAGGAAGTGATGTGGTGTGCCTGGTGGATATTAAAGGGAATGAGGCCTCACAGACTTGCCATTGTTACAGCTATGTCAGTTCAAGATTTTGCCTTTGAGAGTGCTGTGACAATTGCACTTGCTGCTCAGATCACTGATCCAGACACAGACCTGGGAGATGCTAAAGCAACTGCCACGGAGGCATGAAAGTCCGAGTTGCGATCCTCACAAGCCAGGCGTTCATGGCAGCTGCCCTGATCCCTAGGGAAGCCGCTCAGCCAGACTAGTGGATTTGGCAAGAAAACACCTGACATTGACTTTGAGCTTCACACACATGTGTTCACATGCATGTGTACATGTACACATACCAAAAGACAACCTGTTGCAGGGGTCAGATTGCTCCTCAAGCAGGTACTGACTTCTCTGTGCCTACTCTCTTCTGGGTGCCGAGGCTCTCTCGGGACAATTGAGACTGCTGGTAAAGCTTGTACTCTAGAGGAGACAGCACTTTCTAAGGAGTGGGCACTCTGCTTGCAAAGCTAAGCTGTAATGAGAAGTTGCTCTGCTGAGCCTGCACATTAGAACGGGTGGTTAATTGCCTGAGATACCTTTTAGGGACCAGAGAAATTCTGTGGATGGATTGTAGTTCCCTTACACTAGATGGGGTTAGCAAGAGTACTGCTGACTTTCAGCTCTTTGAATTGCTTTTTCTGTAACAGAGCCTCATTCAGGTTTCTCAAAATGGTAGGACAGTGTAGAGTAAGTCTGCAAACATCAGAAGCTGCATTTCAATCACTCTATTTGGAAATAGATGCATACAACTGTACACTAGCTGTCACTGGTGACAGCATACCTTCTGTGTGGAGTACATCTGTGTTATCTGTCATGTGCTACCTGAAGAGGGCTAAGAACAGGGCTGAGTGTCATCTCTGTTTACAAGCCTGAAACAGCATAGTATAAACCCGTTATTGTTACCATCACCATCACTTCTGTCCCATCGGCGGTTGTTTCCATTCATTCGCAGGAGTGGAAACTTGTAGGTTCCCCAGGTGTATGCTCAACACCCTTCTTTTGGTTGACTCACTGTCTGATTTAAATTTATGTACATTTTTTATTGTCCTAAGTCTCTCCCAGATTGCCCCAGACTCTTGGTAATTCTCCTGCCTCAGCCTTCTGAGTTGATGGGACTATAGGAGTGAACCACCATACCCAGTTTCTGTTTCTAAACAGAATAAAAAAAAAAAATCTTTGTTTTGTTTGTGTGTGTGTCTGTGTGTGTCTGTGTCTCTGTGTGCACGATATTGTGCATGTGAAGATCAGAGGCCAGCTTGCAGGAGTTTGTTCTTTTCTACTTCTACTACATGGGTTCTGGAGATTGGACTCAGGTCATCAGACATAGTAGCAAGTGCTACAACCTACTCAGTCCCTTGGCAGCCCATCTTGTTTTTAAGTGCTTGGACTATCTCCGGTGTTTGTAATGCTTGTCGTGAAATCTTTTTTTACTGAGAATAAATAAGATCCTTGCTGTTTGAGGTTGTGTCTCACTGAGTATTCTGACAAGCCTCAGATTTATCACCCTCATATGTCAGTCTCTTGAGAAGATGGTGTTACAGGCACATACCACCACATGTAGCTTCAAGCAGAATTAAATTATTTTGTGTGTGTATGAGGGAAAGGGAGAGACATGAGGGGGAGAGAGAGGAAAAGTGGGGAGAGGTGAGGGGTAAGAAATTGCTACAGCTGCACATGTGTAGAGGTCAGAAGACAACTTGGGAGTCAGTTCCCTTCTTCCATTTTGTTTTTAATTTAAAAAATTACTTATATGTATAGTTGTTTTGCCTGCATGTATGTGCATGTACCAGGTGCATGTTTAGTGCCCTTGCATGCCAGAAGAAGGAGCTGGAACTCTAGGACTGGAGTTTGAGAGTGTTGTGAGCCACCATGTAGGTTCTGGGAGTCAAACCCAGGTCCTCCGAGCCAGTGCTCTTAACCACCCAGCCATCTCTTCAGCCCCTACTCCCACTTTGTTAAGCAGGGCCTCTCTTGTTCCTGCTGCAGTGAGTATTTAAGGCTAACTGGCCACTGGATGGACTTTGTGGTGCTATCTCCGTTTCCTCCCTTCCTGTAGCAGTGCTGGATTGTGGATGTGTGAGTTTGTATCTGGCTCATTATATAGGACCCAGAGACTGAACTCAGGTCATCAGGCTTTCAGGGAAAGTACTTTCACCTACTGATGCATTTTGCAGTCCTTCAAGCAGCATTTGAAGATAATACAGGAAGCTGCGTGCCTAGAACTTTTACACTTCTTTGGTAGTGCTTGCAGTACTAGTCAAGGGTGGTACTGCCGAGTTGCATCCCCAGCCCATGAAAGCTGTTTGACTTCATGAGGTATCAGATCACCTGTGCAGACAGACTGCACTGCAACCACTGTGTCCTTAAAACTGGCCCTGGTCAGGCACCTTACACACCTCTCCAAATCTGTGTGCACTGCTTTATCTTTACACAAGCTCAGAGGAGGATCTGAGTGAATTCTTCCATAGCTGAGAGGAACTTGAGACTCAGAGCCATCTTGACTTGATTGAAGTCTATGTTATTAGTAAACTGACTCCCAAGGGTTTGCTGTCCTATCCCTTTGAAATGCTCTATTATACAACTGTCCTAAAGCATGGGCTAGACCAGTTACTACTCAGTGGGAAGGCTATCTAAGATATATTGTATTAGTAATATATGTCTAGGCATATATCCTTTTTATTTTTTAATACTTTCTTTTTTATTTGTATATATATATATGTGCTATATGCCTTTATATGTGTGCATTCCCTCGTTTATCCATGTGTATTCATGTGCTCTGTGTATGTCATGTGGGTGTGAATCAGTTCATGTGGGGTATCTTCCTCTGCTGCTCCACCTTGTTCATGTTTGTTTGTCATTTAGGTTTTAGGAGCTGGCTACGAAACCACTGGAGCTCCTGCTGTTTACACCTTCCCTGCAGCTTTCTCCGTGGGTGCTGGGATCAGAACTGTGGCCCTCAAGTTTGCACAGCCTGTGCTTTACTCACTGAGCTGTCTCCCCAACCCCATGGCGCCTGTTTTGGCACTCTTAGTTATGTTAATCTCTGTCTCTCATGGGCCAGGAGTTGACACAGTTGCTAAGGGCATTTCACATGCTTCCTGATGTGTTAGGCCCACAGTCCACATGGTGAAAGGAGAGACTTGACTCCTACAGTTGTCCTCTGACCTACATATGTGTTTGGTGACATGTGGGTGTGTGCACAAACACAAAAAGTAAATAAATGGAATAAAACATTTAAGTATGTATATGATCTTTTTCAAAGTTTAGAGAGATAAACAACAAACACTGATATGTTTGAGATTCCTGAATTAGCTTAATATGGTTAAAATTTTAACTTATATTACCATTTTTTAAATTTACTATTTGTAGACATGAGAAACCATAGCACAGTTTACATTTTTTTCTCTTTTTAACAGCCTTTTCTCTGACCTCTGACGACTTGCTTTAACTCTCTATAACCTTTTTATATACTTTTAGTTCATTCCTCTGACTTTCTTAGTCATTCTTCGTCAAATTTCCTTTTTTCCTTTCCTTCTTTATTATTTAAGTCTCCTACATTTTTCCTCATTTCTCAGTCAACATAAAAATTTTATCAAAGTCCCTTTTACAGTTCTTAATAACTTTAAGGCCTTTTTTTTTTTTTTTTTTTTTTTAAGTCCAGATCAGGCCAGATAAGTTCATACGCTCGAGCTCCATGTGCACAAGTCAGAGAGACCTGGGGTGGGGGTGCTGCTGGTAACCCCAGACCCTCGGCCAATGCAGGGGTGGGAAAAAGACCCCCGAGGCCTCCCTGCATACGATGTGTGTGGAGCACAGAGAAGGCCGGGCAGCCAGGCAGATGGCAGCCTTGCAGCCATGTTCCTTCAGAGCAGGGAAACTCCCGAGGCAGGCAGGACCGTAGCTGGGGCAGAAACAGCCCCACTTGGCATGCCTCACAGACCCGCAGGTGGGGATAGAAAGGGATTGGCGTGGTGGATCCTGAATTGAAAACCAATGATGATAACACAGAATAGACAGGAAAGAACAGACGCCAACCCAATCCGCCCGCGCTGCTTATAAGACAATGGCGCCAGCAGAACCCGGCGGCTAAATCACCGCTAACTGAGGAGGATCCAAGTCCTTGGCTTCCATTCGTACTTCCTAGGTGTCCTCAGCGCAGCAGATGTCCTCCGGGCGCATCTGCCGATCACAGTTGAGGTGGCTCCACGTGCTCAGAGCATCAAAAAAAGACCCCCTGACCCATGCATGCCATGTACATGGGCAGTAGGGACAGAAAAAGATGTTTAACATAGACTAGAGTCCTATTCGGAATTTCAGATGGCTAGCCCCATGGAGATCAACTTGGTTCCAAGCCAAGTCTCCCCTATAGATTTCGGAAGGCTGCCGCCCAAACCTCCGCCCCAAACAATTCTTGTAGGCCTACTATTCACAGATGTCGCCAGAAACCCCAACATAGGACCTCCATATCCACAAAATTAACAGAAATAGTAAAATTGACACACAAGCAGGCAGTTAGGGCGTGGGCTGCAACAGATCAGATAACAGATAACAAACCTGTTGCACAACTATTCAGTCACCCAGCCCATTCCAATCCTCCAGGCTTAACAGACATTAGACAGGACAGACATTAGACAGGACAAACCTCGGCAAAGAAATGGTGCCCCAAACCAAAATTACAAACAATCCTTGGATTTTCGTCCAGGGCGAAACCAAGGGTTCTAGAAATACGTCTATTTCTGTGCACGTCTGCTTTCCCTATGGTTCAAATCAAACGACCCTCGGACTTTCGTCCAGGGCGGGACTTCAGGGTCTCGAAACACGTCTATTTCCCCCTGAAGTCCGAATACAAATTCCAAATACCAGTACAAATTACAAATCAAATTCAAGTCATGGCACCAAACCAACAAAACAGCAAGAGACATAACAAGCAAACATATAACATTGAACATATAAGTTGCGAGCTCGAATCATCTTACCTCCAAGATCAAATCCACTCAGGTGAGGGGTGGTCACAAATCCCGGACGAGCCCCCAAATGTTAGACCCCCCAAAACTCAAGTATCCGGGGTCCCAGGCCACGTTCTCGGTCACCCCAATCACCAGGCAGATTCGAGAGCTTGCTGCAAACCGCACGAGGCTTTATTGTAATTTAACGAGCTAACTCCATGTTAGCTCGGGTCTTTCACCCATCCGGCATGGTGGATGGCTCGCAAAAGACGGCTCCTAGGGCCTCCCAAGAGATCTTATAGGACACCGTAAGGGGAGTGTCTAGGGATACGCACAGGCTCACAATTGGTGTGCCTCTAGGCTTGGAGGGCTTGCCCTGTGTTGATTGGTCAACTGGTTGTTATGGCCCATAGGCCCTCCCAGGGTGGTTGCTATACTTTGTGCGTCATTGCTGTGCGCTTGTCCGTAAAGCACACCCAGGGTCGTAAAGCATAGTGCCACCAGCTAACTTCTGATTGGTTCCTTGTCACGAGGCAGGCATCTGACTTTCTAGTGTCTAGGACAAGGTCATAGAAGCACGTGTTCAGCCGTTATGGCTGCCAAAAGGGAAGCTGGTCCCTTCAGTTGCCACACACACACACACACACACACACACACACGCACGCACGCACGCACGCACGCATTTGGGATGTTGTCTGTTTGTTTGTTTTTAGAGATAGGGTCTCACTGTGCAGCCTTGGCCAACCTGGAGATCACTCACTGAGATCTGCCCACATCTGTCTCCTGAGTGCCGGGAATTAAGGGTGTGTGCTGACCACACCCTGTTTAATGAGCATATGTTACTTTTAGTTTTCTTTTAAGTAAGACTTTTTAAAAATCAGATAAATTTTTTGGGAAAACTAGCCAAGCTTTTCACCTTTCCCTTTTGTCTTTTAGGTGATTCCTGTGGCCTCTTCAGGCTCTCCTGTGGGAGATGTGCCCTTCATCCGGTCAGGGCTGCTGGGCTTTGTAGGGCCAGTAAGTGATGGCTTCCTGTTGATTTGCTACATATGATCCAAACATTTGAACTTTAATTCACAGAACTGAACAAATGCTGAATAATTGAAGGTGTGACAGTGCCTCTTATCAACAATCACAATTCCTCCTCCTTTAACTGTCTTCAGAGAGGGTCTCACTACACAGTTCTTTGTGGCTATCCTGAGCTCACAGAGACCCTACCTCTGTCTCCTGAGTGCTGGAATTAAGCTACCACACCAGATACTTAAGTTCTATTTAGAAGATTATGTAAAAATGTCATAGGAGCCAGGCACACCTTTAGTCCCAGCACTCAGGAGGCAGAAGCAGGCGGATTTCTCAGTTCAAGGCCAGCCTGGTCTACAGAGTGAGGTCCAGGATAGTCGGGGTTACACAGAGAAACCCTCTCTCAAAAAAGAAAAAAAGAAAAAAATGGAATTTGTTAATTGGCCCATGGTATTTACAGGTCTAGAGACAACTAGGACTCAAGATGCCTGTTCTCAAAGGGGACATGGTTTTCTTGAGGAATCCCAGAGAATGGCAGGAGGCCAGGCCATGAGAAGTGATAGGTGGTCCCTATCCTGTAAACTCACCTGTCTCTGGCTCCTTCCTATCCCCTTTCCTGCCTTCTACTGCTCAGCTCATGTGAGAGCATATAGAATTGACCTTTGCTTCACCCTCTCTCTCTTTTTTTTTTTTTTGTTTTGTTTTTTGTTTTTTTTGTTTTTTTTTGGTTTTTTGAGACAGATTTCTCTGTGGCTTTGGAGGCTGTCCTGGAACTAGCTCTTATTGACAACACTGGCCTCGAACTCACAGAGATCCACCTACCTCTGCCTCCCGAGTTCTGGGATTAAAGGCATGCACCACCAATGCCCGGCTTGCTTCACCTTCTCACCTTTGGGGTTTGGTGTGGAGAATCACCCTGTTAGGAAGCACCCACACCTGGTGTAGCCTCAGCCGTCTTGACTTCTTGCCACCACCAGAACAATTTCAGATACTCAACTCTTCAGCTTACTGCTCTACTGCCGGGGTCCAAAATGGAGCTTCAGCCATCTCTGAAACAGACAGACTGTAACCCTGCTCTAGGAAGACCCCTTAGACCCTGTGTAATCTGGTTATGTCTGGTCTGAACTAGCTATAAGAAAGATGAACCCAGAAAGGCTGTGCCATCTGAACAGTGACACTGTGAAAGATTTGGAGAAGCAGGCATCTCTCTTTTTCTTTAAGATTGTTTTTATTATTTTAATTATATGTGTGTTTGCATGCATAGAGGAGTTGGATACTCTGGAGTTGGAGTTACAAGAGTTGTGAGCCACATGACATGGGTTCTGGAAACCACACTCAGGTCCTCTTTATGACCAGTACATCCCCTAACCACTGAGCCACCTCTCTAGCCCCTCTTCTCTGACTGACACCAGCTCTTGACACAGTTGGAAGTGGCTGGCTCTCTCTGGCATTGTGGGTGGACCAGTAGCTTCCTGTGCATAGAGATTCTGCCTTTCTCTCTAGCCCAGTCACTGTGTGGTCCTACACTGTGCTCAGAAAGTTAATGAGTGACATTCAGTGGAGGTAACTGCTGGCTCATTGAGTACATGTAAGTAGGCCAAGACGTGGGACTGGTCTGTGGAGTGTTCACACAGAGATGCTTTTGGGGCTGTGGTCCGAGTGGCCTGCTGCCCTGCTGTCCTTCTGGGAAGAAAATAGACAGCATTCTTAGACCTTTTTCTTTATCTATTTCTGCTCTTTCCTAATGGAAACAGTGTTACCCTTACATGCTCAAAGCAACTATTTACATGTTAAAACTGTTTGACTTCCCTCTCATTCCAGTAGTAAATGAAGTAACATGAACTAACACATACCCATGGCTGGGAAAGGAAAAAGATATGTGGTCATAGTTGCTCCCTTGTGAAATTTCCCCCTAAGAATATGAATGAATTCATCTCTTACAGACTGTAAGGCCTCAGTGGGTGCTGGCTAGTGCCAAACCCGCTGAGCTGAGTTCAGCCCCTAGGACACACACGGTGGAGGGGAGATCTGGCTCATTGGAGTTCTCCTCTGAGTCCACACACATGCAGTGACATGCCTGTGCCCACCCACCTCATTGGCTCTAAAAATTCCACTTCTACTAATTCCTGCCAGTTTCTTTTTTTAAAAAAAGAAAGAAATCTGAGGTGGGCAGTGATGGTATATGCCTTTAATCCCAGTACTCAGAAGGCAGAGGCAAGGTGGGTCTCTGTAAATTCATGGCCAGCCTGATCTATCTATAGAGCGAGTTCCAGGACAGCCAGAGCCACACAGTGAGACCCTTTCTTGAAAAAAGAAATCTATAAATTTGACATTGTTTTCTTTGATATAAATGCACACAGTTTTTTGTTTGTTTTTTATAGTATTGGGGATTGAACTGTATACATTGCCTTATAGGTATCTTTCTTAGCATTTTTTTTTTGAGATTTACTTCAAAGCAGGAAATATGAAGTGTCTGTCTTACATGGAAATGAAGGTAAATAAATCATTGTTAACTTCCAGGGTAGCTTGGTGTTCGTGGTTGGAAAAATGGATGGATTACTCATGGTTAGTGGTCGGAGACACAATGCAGATGACATTGTCGCTACAGGACTGGCTGTGGAGTCCATCAAGACTGTCTATCGAGGAAGGTGAGCACTGTGAGATGAGTGTCACCACTTTGAGTTGATCTGAGATATGTTCTGTAGTTGCTTCTTCCACATTACTAGGTTGGCTCGAGTTAAAATAACAGAAGCTGGCTTTAAATATACATCCTACAGTGTTTGGCACTGAGTGACTGAGAGGAATGAGGCGTGTACTCTTTGTTGAGTTCTGAAGACTGAGGAGAACTGAAATTAAAACATCCCACCTTCCATAATTCTTCAGTGCCAAGATGGTGCCATCCGGGCTAGTATAGCAAGGCGCCACTCTGTAGAAGTACACAGCTAAGAATTCTTCCTCTCCTTTCTAACCCAATTGTAGTTTCTGTGTGGAAATTAATAGGTCAGCTTAGTGTTGAGAAGTCCAGGTCCTGTGGACAAAGTCAGGCCTTTTCTCTTGTTTACTAATGCAGCAAGAGGTGTTCCAGCTGTTCACAGTCTCAGGCAAGTATTTGGTAGAGTTACCTATCCACAAGAACGTTTTTATGAGCATGTATGATAAGCTTGGAGCAAATGCCTCCTTATCCCTCCTATTTTGACCTGATTTACCTAAGATTTAAGAAAATTTGAAGACATCACAAAAGAACCAGTTCCTGAATTGTGTGGTTTTCTGTAACAATGTGTTCTTAGGAATGGAACTTCCTGGGCCCTAGACCCACTGTCTGTGGTCACAGTTGTGTCCCCAGTGCACAGTACAGTTACTGGCACATAGTTAATATTCCGTAACTGCTGTGGGCGGGAGGGAGTGGACAAGCCATCCGGCATCATTGGCTCTCCAGTTACTTACTGCATTCATTCAACAAATACTCATAGGGTGCCAACTACACACTGCTTTTCCAGGTACTTTGGCAGTGAATGACAAAGGTTGTATGAAAGAAAGGGTGGAGAGTGCCATGGAGTGAACACCTGAGGTGCTCTGGTCTGGGAACGCCTCACTAGTAAGGGGACATTTGAGCGGAGACCTCCCTTAGATCCAGCTCCATCCTCCCTCCCTCTCTCGGCCTTGGTCTCCCTCAGTCTCCCTTGCTGTGTCTGACTTTGGCTTCACTCTCTGCTTCACCACTCTGCTCCAGGCACACTGGCCTTCTTGCTGTTCCTCAAACCTGCCAAGCTCGTCCCTACCTCAGAACCTTTCCGCTTTCCGTTCCTTCTGCCCGGAATCCTCTTCCTCCAGATCTTCGCGTGGCTCGCGTCCTCACCTCATTCAGGTCTCTGCTCCAGTGTCCGCTCCCCAGGGAGGCGCTCCTCCAAGCACCCCTATCCCACTCCACTGGGCAACCCACTCCGCTGGTCCTGCCCAAGGCACTTCCTGGTGCAAATCGCAGTGTGGCTTCATTATCTATGTGTTGATTGGTTCTGTCTCTTGACATGTAAGCACCACAAAGACAGGAGCTATGTCTTGTTTACCACTCTGTGGTGCTTAATCCATGTTTTTTTTGTTGTTTTGTTTTTTGTTTTAAGTGAATCACTCGATCCTGGTTTGGTGACAATCACATTTTCTCTTTACTGTTCATGTCTGGGTGGTATGTCGGGAAGGCACCTCTTTGATTCCAACTCAGGAAAGCAAATAGGATGGTTTTCAAGGGAGACTGATATGTTTGATCTGTCTCTCTTAGAATTGCTGTGTTTTCTGTGTCTGTATTTTATGACGAGCGCATTGTGGTGGTGGCAGAGCAAAGACCCGATGCATCTGAGGAAGATAGCTTCCAGTGGATGAGCCGCGTGCTGCAGGTGAGCACTGGGTCTGTGCAGTCAGAGGTGGCTGTAACTGCTGGCTACTGGATATGCTGTCTAAAAATTATGTTTGAGCCGGCCAGATATGGTGGTCCACTTGGGAGGCAGAGGTAGGCAGAGCTCTATGAGTTTGAGGTCAGCCAGGGCTCCAGAGCTAGTTGTAGGGCAGCCAGGGCTACACAGAGAAACCCTGTCTCAAAAAACCAAGCCAAAACAAAAAGACCAAAACCCAAAAATTATGTTTAAGAATTTTGTACAACAGACAAATGAAATATGTTCATACCTACTCTCCTTTCCCCACCCTTCCAGTTTCTCCATATCTCCCTAAATACCTATTTCTATCATGTCTGCGTGTTTGCTACCCATGAAGGTTTTGACTGCTCACATGTGGAGTGCATCTCTGAAAGTGATCATTTGTCAATAATTAGCCTCAGACTTTCCATACTGTCTGTGTGGAGGGTCCAAGAACTTGACTCTTTATGTAAGGGAGCTTTTCTGTGTGGCTAGAAGAGCAAGGCAGATGAGCCATGAGGTTGGGAGAAGACTCGGTTTCAGTGTTGAGAATGTGTTTTCAGTGGAGATGAGCTAGAAGAGTGGGCGGAGCCAAGTCTCCATCTAGATTCATGCATTTCAATCTCTTTACTGTGAATGTAAGCAAGTGACTTGACTTCAGAGCTTATTTCCCAACCTGTAACGAGGGGACAGAGTCTTTCTAGAATGAGTGGATTGAGGGAGGTCACCAATGGAAGTGTGTAGTCTGCCCTCAGTAGACAGTGATGACCTTATTAATATAGAATGATGATGACATTACCCACTATGAGTCCCGTGCAGGCTGGGATTACTTTGTCTTTTTGTTTTCCACTTGGCTCCCAAGAGCCTGATACCTATGCTAGCCTGCAGCATTATAGGATCTAAAAATATCTGTTGGCTAGATGCACAGTCCAGAGTAAGCTGGCCTGCCTTCCCAGCGACAACTCATATGTTACTGGAAGCGTTGCCAGGACCTGTGACTTCTCTGCCTAGGTCACTTAGCCTTCTTAACACTCTCTTAGTAGCATAGAAATGAAGCAGACACAAAAGGAGAGACAGCACCAGATAACTTCAGATTTCTTTCTATTCTCAGAATGTGTTATTCTAAATTACTAGCTAGTCCAGAGGTAGGCTGTTTGTAGTGTAAAAATGAAAAGAAGTGCCAGGTGTGGTGGTGCACGCCTCTTATCCCTGCACTCAGGAGGCAGAGGCAGGTGGATCTCTGTGAGTTCAAGGCCAGCCTGCTCTACAAAGTTCCAGAACAGCCAGGGCGTTACACAGAGAAAACCTGTCTCAAAAAACAAACAAAAGAACCAAAAAAAAAAAAAAAAGAAAGAAAGAAAGAAAGGAAGAAAGGAAGGAAGGAAAAGAATAAGGACTGGTGGCGCACACCTTTTATCCCAGCACTCTGGAGGCAGAGACAGGCAGATCTCTGAGTTGAGTTCCAGGACATCAAGGGCTACATAAAGAGACCCTGTCTCAAAAAAACAAAGCAAAACAAAAAATCAGAGGACATAATCTGAATATAAACTAGGCTGAAAATACTATCAAAACTGTAGGAATGGTCTGAAATGGTTATCTGAAAGGTAGACATGCAAAGATTCATTTTAGTCAGGAGTGACAGTACATGGCTATAATCCCAGCATTTGGAAGACAGAGGTTGGAGAATTTTAGATTTCAAAGCCACCACTATGAACTAAATTGTAAAACCCTGTCACAAACAAACAATAGTAAGGCCTGAAGAGATTGATCTTAAGGTAAGAGCACTGGCTGTTCTTCCAGAGGACCTGGGTTGGATTCCAGTTCCCGAGCTGATTGCTTTCTGTAGCTCCAGTGCTCCCATGGGCACCAAGCATACGTATAGGCAAACATTCATGAACATAAAATAAAGATAATTAAATAAAAAAGAATAACAAGGGCCTGGCAAGATGGCTCCTCTGGTAACAGCACTTGCAGTGCAAGCCTGATGACGTCAATGCAATCTTTGGGACCCATTTAGAGGTGGAAATAGAGACAGATCCCACAGAGCCGCCCACTGACCTCCACAGGGACACTGAGGGGTATACATGAGCACACCACAGTCATAGTGGCACCCCCATATCCACCCTCATAGTACATCTTTTTTCTTTTTCCAATTCTCTAACTTTATTTGATATTCATCGAGTTAGTTCTCATCAAAATTGACTGTAGAGTTTTTAATGTGGTAAGAGGACACAGGTTGCCAACATAAAGAGCTTATCTGGTGAGTCCTCATCCTCATTCCATTTTTTCTGGACAAACATTCATCCTGGGATGGATAGAGAAACATTCTGCAGTAAAATAATGGGCTGTCTCAGGATATATCAAATGTCATCAAAGTAATCTCCCTGAATGCTTTTCTTTGTGTTTTTCCAGGCAATTGATAGCATCCATCAAGTAGGCGTTTACTGTCTTGCTCTGGTGCCTGCCAACACATTACCAAAAACTCCACTAGGAGGGATCCACATATCTCAGACGAAACAGCTCTTTCTTGAGGGATCTCTACACCCGTGTAATATCCTCATGTGCCCACATACATGTGTGACGAACTTGCCCAAACCCCGACAAAAGCAACCAGGTAACGAACATCTAGCTTTTAGCCATGACATTGCAATGTGGCTTCCAGAAGCCAGAGACTTGAGTGTGATGCTTCGTGGGCTTAGACTCTCCAGAGCTAACACAAGAACAGCACTTGCAGACCCACAGCCAGGAAGACTGCTCCCCTGTGGGTCATGCTGCTCTGGTGGCCGTTTCTCCTGCTCCAAGTTTGCCACCATGACCAGAGTCCTCTGGTGACAAGAGCAGCTGGTGTCTAACAGTGCTCACTACGTGCTGGCTGTTCACGTTACATGTGTGCTCCCAAACGTGAGCCTATAAAGTCACATGGCTGGTTAGTACAGAGCTGAGACTCACTCTTAGTGTCATTGTGACATACTGACTTTCTGTGGGGTCTCGCAGCTGCTGGAGTTTGGTGTGGGCCTATCTTACCTCTGGGGAACAGGTGTTTTCTGAATTATAAGAAGAAGATAAACAGCATGCTTTGTGTTGGCCATTTTAAAGGTACAAACCAAAAGAGTATGAATTGCCATTCGGAAAAGAGAAACACAAATCAGATTCACCTTCTTGCCTGATATCTGAGCCAAAGCTGGTCGCAGGGCTCAGAAAGCTAAGGCACTGATTGTAAATGATTGATAGCAGTCCTGTTCAAACATATGTCAAATCCAGTTGAGACCCTATCTCAAGAAATAAGGCAGGGTGTGGTGGCATATCTCAAGACAGCTGGGACCTCTGGATTCAAGACCAGTCTGGTGTACAAAGTAAGTTCCAGTCCATCCAGGGCTACACAGTGAGGCCTTGTCTCAATGAAAGAGTTGAGGAAGGGACTTAAAACTGGCATGGCCTTCTAGGTTGTGCCAACACTTTTGTATTATAAGAGAAGGTAATGAGAAGCCCAGTTAGCTTCCTGTCTGCCTGGAAACATCAAAGCCAAAACCAGTCTCTTCAGGTACCCCTGCCTCTACCCAGCGTGGGTTAGCCTTCACATAAGTTGAAGAAAAAGAAGACAAAAATGGAAGGATCAGAAAGGAATGTGTGTACCTCATATATATGTATTATATATATGTATATGAAAGGTGAGCAGCATATGCAGTAACGTAGATCACTGTCCAGAGTCCTATCACACGCTTGGCCAGACTATTAGAACTACCATATCTTAGCGATAGTGGTTTCTGCTAGTGGAAATGTAGGGATTATGGAGGCTAGCATTCTCCTTTTTGCATTTGTTCATTGGTCTTTTGTTGTTGGGGCTACTTTTGTAAATGAGACAGTCTGAGTCAAGCAATCCATGTGATTAATAAAGAAATGTAAAAGGAACTGCAGAGAAGGCTGAGCACGCAAGAGTCTGTGCTATTCTTCTAGAGGACCTGAGTTCAGATTGGAGTGTCCATACCAGATGGCTCACGACTGCCTGTAACTCCAGCCCTAGGGGATCAGACACCCTCTTCTGGCCTCTATTAGGTACCCACACACATGGCACATGTGTGCACTCGCACACACAGACACACACATAAAAATAAAACGGACACAAAAGGAATGTCTTGAAACACATTACCTGCATAGGCCTATGGCAACTACATAAAATGTACATCATGCTGCAGCGTGACTAACTGGAAGAGTGTGTGTTTATCAGGTGCAAGCTCCTGGATTCTGTCCCCACACTGAAGAAACATAGACATGTGCAAATGCTTCCCCATCCTAAATCTTACTATTATGAGTAAAATCCTGTTTTAAGTGACAGTATAGGATGTTTTGTTTGGGGGGGGGGGTTTGAGACAGGGTTTCTCTGGCTTTGGAGGTTGTCCTGGAACTAGCTCTTGTAGACCAGACTGGTCTTGAACTCACAGAGATCCGCCTGCCTCTGCCTCCCAAGTGCTGGGACTAAAGGCGTGCGCCACAACCACCTCCCGGCTCAAGTGCTGGATTATATGTATATGCCACCATTCCCCTGATAAGCATAGTAGATGTATTTATTTATTTATTTATTTAGTTTTTTTTGAGGCTGTCTTGGCACTTACTCTGTAGACCAGGCTGACCTCAAACTTGCAGAGATCTGCCTGCCTCTACCTCTCAAGTGCTGGATTTAAAGGTGTGCACCACCACTGCCTGGCAAATAGATGCTTTTAAAATGTCCTTAGAGGTACAGTAAACATTAAATGTTTCTTTTTTAAAAAATGCATTTGTTGTTATTTTTTCTTTTTAAATTTTTTATTATTTTTAATTACTCATATTTACATATCCATCCCCCCCCATTCCCTCACCCTCCTCTCCTCCCATGTTTCCAACCTACCCCACCCCCCAACTCCTCCCCAGGGATATTGAGGCCCTCTACCAAGGACCTTCAAAGTCTGTCATATTGTTTGGGGGAGGGTCTAGACCCTCCTTGCTGTATCTGGGCTGCAATAGTATCCTGTTGTTGTTTTTTCAAGACAGGGGTTTTCTTTGTAGCTGCCCTGGAACTCACTCTGTAGACCATGCTAACCTCAGACTCACAGAGATCCACCTGCCTCTGCCTCCCGAGTGCGCCACCACTGTCCAGCTTTTTTTTTAAAAAAAAGATTTATTTATTTATTATTTATACAGTGTTCAGCCTGCACCCCAGAAGAGGGCACCAGATCTCATTATAGGTGGTTGTGAGCCCCCATGTGGTTGCTGGGAATTGAACTCAGGACCTCTGGAAGAGCAGCCATTGCTATTAACCTCTGAGCCATCTCTCCAGCTCCCACTGTCCAGCTTTTAAATCTATTTTATTTTGTTTTTATTTTATGTGCACTGGTATTTTGCCATCATGCATGTCTGTGTGAGGGTGTCAGATCTTGGAGTTACAGACAGTTGTTAGCTCCCAGATGGATGCTGGGAATTGAACCTGGGTCCTATGGAAGAGCAGTACTCCTAACCACTGAGCCATCTCTCTAGCCCTTCAATCTATTTTTATGTGTATCAGTATTTTGTCTGCATTTATGCCTATGTATCACATGAGTGCAGTGCCTAAGGCAGCCAAAGAGGATGTTAGATCCCCTGGAACTGGGTATAGATGGTTGTGAGCCACCATGTGGGTGCTGGGAATTGAACATAGGTCCTCTATAAGAGCAATAAGTGCTCTTAACCACTGAGCCAACTCTTGAGCCTACAAAAGCTGGGGGTTTTTGTTTGTTTGTTTGTTTGTTTGTTTGTTTGTTTTTTCTGTGATTGCCTTCTAAGGCCACAAAGCTATGAAGAAGACCAATGTAGTTCGAAAATGCTGGCACTGATGAGTAGAGATGGTGAGGGAATAGAGTGGGAGTTTGAAGCTTGATAAAAATTCAGATAAGTAGCAGAGGTAGAGATGGTTCAGCAATTTAGAACACTGGCCTCTCTTCCAGAGGACTTGGGTTCAATTCCCAGCACCTACATGAGTGCTCACACCGTAACTCTGGTTCCAGGGGATCTGATGTCCTCTCTGGCCTCTCAGGTACTGCATGTGCATCCTGTCCAAACAGGCTAAACACCTTTGTACTAAAAATAGATAATTTTTTTTTTTTTTTTTTTTTTTGAGACAGGGTTTCTCTGTGGCTTTGGAGGCTGTCCTGGAACTTGCTCTTGTAGATCAGGCTGGTCTTAACTCACAGAGATCCACCTGCCTCTGCTTCCTGAGTGCTGGGATTAAAGGCATAAATAAATATTTTCTAATTCAGAAAAGCCGAGAATTAAGAAAGAAAGAAGAAAAATTTGATGAATGTAGAGTCAGCTGTTGGCATGTGGGAGTGTGTCAGTATGGTCTTGGCTCAGATCACAGAAAACCGGAAGCAGAGTCAGGTCTGTTGTCTTCAGGTAAAAGATTCAGAGCAAGGCAGGCCTTCAAGGGTGTGCTCTGTCACTTCCCATCCTTTATTTATTTTTTTTATGCTTACTTATTTTTATGTATAAGGATGTTTTGCCTGCATTTATGCCTGTGTACCATGTGTGTGCAGAGGCCAGAAGAAGTTGTCAGATTCCCTAGAACTGGTGGTTGTTAGCTGCTGTATAGGTGCTGGGAACAGAACCTGGCCCCCCTAGTTCTCTTAATGGCTAAGTCATTCCTCTAGATTCTTTTTTGCTCTGGTGACTTGTCACTAAACTATTCTTATAGGTGTGCTACATGACAATAACCCCCAAACTCAGTGCATTGAAATAGCAGACATTTGACTTTTTCACTCATGGAGTCTGAAGAGCTGCAGATCACACTCCTAATTTTCGAGTGCGTTCTCCTCTTCATGGGCTGCATTTTTTTTCTGGAGTGGGTGAGCTTTGGCCTCAGCCTTCTTACTACTGGATTTGCAGCTGTGAGCCACCATGCCCAGTATGGGTTGTAGTTTTCTCAGGACACATGACTGAAGTAGGATGTCCAGCCAACCCACACAAGCGTGGTTAGGGCGTTTATTTCTGTCACTACCTCCTACTGTTTCTTGTCCAGAGCAAGTCAGACCATGCCCAACAAGTCAGTGTAGATGAGTAGTCCTGTGTGAGTGCAGCTAAGGAAGGAATGAGGGCTCTGACAAAACAAAACTGGCCATAAGCCTCAGTAGCAGGCTGTCTTGAGTCTGTGGGCTGACCGACCTCCAGCCTGTGTTTCTGCATCCATGCTAGTGGAGAAAAGAAAGCTGTAGAGAAGAGAATTCCTTCTCCAAACATCTCATGGAAGTCGCACGTGACCTGCTCTTCCTTGTCTCAAACTAAAGAATGCAGCCTTTATCCCAGGGAAGTGTGCAGATAAACTGGGTTATCAGCTCTTGGATAATAGAGACAGGTGGGATGTCTCTGAGTTCAAGGCCAGCATGGTCTACAGAGAGCTCTGGGCCAGGTGGGTTGGCACAGTAAGAATTTGTCTAAGAGAAAGAAGAAACAGAAAAGAAAACTAGTTGTGTTATTGAGGAAGAGAATAGTAGGGAAAGCATGGTGTTGGTACAGGAAACTTTCAGAGCTGTGTTGAAAAGGTGAGGGAGTGTTCCAGGTACAACAGTGTGCAGTAGCTCCTGGGAGCTGTCTCCCACTGACCTGTTCTCTGACACAGATGCTCAAGAACTACACCCAGAAGACCCTTGTCTTAGTCTTCTGTTGCTGTGAAGAGACATTGTGACCACAGTAACTCCTATAAAGGGAAACATTTAATTCAATTGGCTTACAGTTCAGAGGTTAAATCCACTATTGTCATGGCAGGAAATATGGAGGCATGTAGGTAGATGTGCTGGAGAAGGAGCTGAGAGTTCTACATCTTGATCCACGGGCAACAGGAAGTGAGCTCTGTTCCACACTGGGTGTAGCTTGAGCATGTGAGACTTCAAAGCCCACCCCCACAGTGACATACTTCCTCCACCCAGGCTACACCTCCTAATAGTGCCTCCCCCATGTGCCAAGCATTTATACATACATACATACATGTAGAGAGAGAGTATTCGTGCACATTCATATGGCACATATGTGGAAGTCAGAGAACAAGCTGCAGGTCTTGGTTCTCACACCATACGGTTCTAGAGATGGAACTCGTATCGTCAGACTTAGTGGCAAACATCTTTACCCACTAAGCCATCTAGCTGGCCAGTGCTATTCATGTTTCTGCTGAACTCAGTCCACATCCTGATGGGTGATAGATTCCTTGCAGACCAAATATCCATTACTGGTAAGCGCTCCTCTTAAGGCTGTGTTGGTTGGAGCAAATAAAGCTGTTTGTGGGAACCAGTGGAACTGTGGACTCTGAAGTAAAATTAGCCCTGTAGACACAAGCTCCATAGCCACCTTCGCCTCATCCCGTCACCCTGGGTCTGTTTTATTTGTCTCTAGCACTTCCCATTGCCCAACTTTGTTTTGTGTACACTTTTTAGGTTGCCTTTTTCACAGGAATATAGGTTCTTTGGCCCATGTCTAAGAGACCACATGCTTCCTTAACATTGCTGAATCAACTTTTGAATGAGTTTGAGCCAGGCTGGAAATGTTCTGGGAGTATGTCACTTGAATCACTATCTTCAGGGTTGAATTTTGCTTCTGTTCACAGGTGTAGGCCCTGCTTCTGTGATGGTTGGGAATCTGGTTGCTGGTAAACGCATAGCACAAGCTGCAGGAAGGGACCTGGGGCAAATCGAAGAGAATGACCTGGTGAGGAAGGTGAGTTTCAGACATGTCAAGTTTCTACCAGTGAGCTCAGGACAGAGTGCAATGTGGTTTTCTTATGGGGGTCTTTGAAACTTGCTGACCTCAAGTCCTTTTTTCTGCTTTGTGACTTTAGCACCAGTTCCTGGCTGAGATTTTGCAGTGGCGAGCCCAGGCAACTCCTGACCACGTACTCTTCATGCTCTTAAATGCCAAGGTATTACAAGTCACTTACAGGATTGGAGAGTGTTTGCCTGGCATGGACCAGGCTCTGGGTTCAATCCCCAATACTATGTGACTGGGCATGGTGATGCATGCCTAGAATCCCAGCACTGGGCAGTAAAAACAGAAAGATGTGGAGTTAAAGATCATCCTCAGAGTACATATCTAGGTCACCTGAGACACTGTCTCAAAACAAGCACATGAGTAGAGTAATTCATGTATACTAAGAAAGAAACATGAGGGCTGGAGAGATAGCTCAGAGGTTAAGAGCACTGACTGCTCTTCCAGGGGCCCTGAGTTCAATTCCCAGCAACAATATGGTGGCTCACAACCATCTATAATGAGATCTGGTACCCTCTGCTGGCACATAGGCAGAAAACTGTATATGTAATAAATAAATAAATCTTTAAAAAAGAAAGAAAGAAGCCGGGTGTTGGTGGCGCACACCTTTAATCCCAGCACTTGGGAGGCAGAGGCAGGCGGATCTCTGTGAGTTCGAGGCCAGCCTGGTCTCCAGAGCGAGTGCCAGGATAGGCTCCAAAGCTACACAGAGAAACCCTGTCTTGAAAAAAAAAAAAAGAAAGAAAGAAAAAGAAGAAAGAAGACATTAAGAAAACTTTAAGAAAGCAAAACTATAAATATGTTTGTTTTAAGTCAATACTAACATACCCTGAGTACCTGGGACATTTGTTACCAGGGAAGTTTTTTCAAGTTGATAATTTACTCTCTGAAGTGTAATGTCTGCTTGACTGTGTTTATTTGTGCCTCTGTTTCTATACTGAACTTCTGTCCACTTTTGCCTCTTCTATTCAAAAGGGAACTACTGTGTGCACAGCCAGCTGCCTTCAGCTTCATAAGCGAGCAGAGAGGATTGCATCAGTACTTGGGGACAAGGGACATCTAAATGCAGGGGACAATGTGGTATTGCTCTACCCACCTGGTAAGTGTTGGATTGGTAAACTGGACTCTGAACTGTGTTATTAGATGACACTTACCTGGACAGGATGGGAACTCAGGGCCACCATCTACTACCACAAAGGACTGGTACTTCGAAACACCAAGGCACTCCATGTGCATTTGTGAAAGTGTGGTCCAGGCTGCATCCCCTGCATTGAGCAGTGTGATGGCTCTGCTGAGACTATTTTGCATTCCCTTCTGTTTCCATCAGTGTTTACTTCATAAAAGATCCTCAGGCCACACATGGTAGCACACTGCTGTAATTCCAGTCCTCAGGCAGCAGCAGGAAAATTAGATATTCAAGACCAGTAAGAGTTGTGTAAAAAGTTACATAGACAGCCATCACTCAGGAGGTTGAGGTAGTTAGATCTCTATGAGTTAAGGCCAGCCTGGTCTACAGAGTGAGTTCCACGCCAGCCAGAACTAATGGTGAGACCTGTCTCAAACAACAAAGAGCCAGGCATGGGGGCATACCCTAACAATCCTACCCTTGGGAAGTAGAGGCAAAAGGACCAGGAGTTCATGCCAGCCTCACCTACACAGCAAGTTTGTCTCAAAAACAGAACAAGTAAAGGCTAAGGAGAAAGCTCACTAGGCTAAGTGATTGCTACAAAAGCATAAGAACCTGAGTTTGGATCCCTGGCTCTCACATAAAAAGCAAGGCTTTGGGCCAGTGAAGAGGCTTAGTGGGTAACAGTACTTATCATGCCTGATGAGCGGATGTTGATCCAAGCAACTCGAGGTAGGAGGAGAGAGTCAACTCCTGAAAGTTGTCCTCTGGCCTCCACATGTCCACATGGGTCTCTCTCTCTCTCTCTCTCTCTCTCTCTCTCTCTCTCTCTCTCTCTCTCTCTCTCTCTCTCTCTCTCTCTCTCTCTCTCACGCACACGCACATGCACACGCACGCACACACAATTTATATTTAAAAAAAAAAATCCTGGGATGTTGGTATACACCAGCGCTCATCATGCTGCAGAGGCAGACAGGTAGACCCTCAAGCTCAGTGGCCAGCCTACTGTGTTCCAGGTTCAGTGAAAGTACCTATCCCAAAAAATAAGGTGAAGAAGCTGGAGAGATGGATCAGCAGTTAAGTTCTTGTCACTTTTCCAGAAGACTAGAGTCAGTTACAAACCTAGTGATTCACAGCCTCCTGTAACTCCAGGTGTGCTGTTCTGTTCTGGCTTCTGCAGATAGCCACATACACAGGTGAATTCTTAGACACAGCCACCCACATGCACAGATACATGCTTAGACACAGCCACCCACATGCACAGATACATGCTTAGACACAGACACACACATGCACAGATACATGCTTAGACACAGACACACACATGCACAGATACATGCTTAGACACAGACACCCACATGCACAGGTACATGCTTAGACACAGACACCCACATGCACAGGTACATGCTTAGACACAGACACCCACATGCACGGATACATGCTTAGACACAGACACACACATGCACGGATACATGCTTAGACACAGACACACACATACACAGATAACTTGATCAGACAGGCACACGTGTTGTAGAATAATCTTTCGGTACACTGTGAAGATATGTCTTTGCCAAAGTGCCTTCTAATTGGTTTAATAAAGAGCTGAATAGCCAGTATCCAGGCAGGAAGAGGTTAGGTGGGACTTCCTGGGCAGAGAGAAAAGAAGAAGAGATGAATCTAGTCATAGGAGAGAGGCCAGAGGAGACAGAGAGGAAGCAGGATATGCAAGAGGATAAGTAAAAGCCATGAGCCACATGGGAGCACATGGATTAATAGAAAAGGGTCAATTTAAGTTGTAAGAGCTAGTTAGAAACAATCCTAAACTAAGACCAAGCTTTTCATAATTAATAAGAAGTCTCTGTGTCATGATTTGAGGGCTGGCTGTCCAAGAAAGCCTGCTACATGTGGTACCCATCATGGAGTGCCAAATATTGCCATCCCTTTTATCATTTTATTAAAAAATAAAACTCAGGGATCAATATTAGGGAATAAACCTGAGCAATCCACAGAGCAACTAAAACACAATTCTGACCCTCTCCACTTCCCAGAAGGGCCACGGAACCCCTTAGCTCTTCCTCTTCTTCCCCCGTGTGTCCTATCTCCCTCTGAGTTGGCCAGGAAACTCTTTGGTCCATCCCAGACAACTTGAACTTGGACTCAAGTCTCCAAGCCCAGTTGGTGGTCTTAGAGCAATCAACAGAAACACACTCACACTCATTATAAGTTCAAGAGTGAGGAAAGACTTCAACTTCTTGACTTTGGGAGATCCTCTAAGCAAGGCATGTTGTTGTTCACCTAATATCACAGCTCCCTGAGAGCTGAGGCCAACCTGGGCACCACAGTGAGACCCATCCATTAGAAAAATGGGTGAAGGCTGCAAGTGAAGATCAGGGATAGAACACATTCCAAAGCTCTGGGTTTAGTTTAGCCCTAAAAGCAAAAGGGATTGACTTGTGGAATGTTCAGGAATAGAACCATTTTACCCAGTGTCTTCCAAAGAATGCTTGTGTGGGCTCTGTTGGCTTAACACTATTCCTACCATGATTGGCGTTTGGGTCACTCTGTTGCTGCTTTCATCTTTCATGAACTTAGCTCAGATACGATCTTCTCTATATAAGAAGAGGAACATAGAATTTATTTGGTGAAAGTTTTGTGTAAATAGTCATTCTTAGAATTTATTGATTCATTATTTTGTATGTGGTGTGTGTGTGAGTATGAATGTAGGCACATGGAGGTCAGAGGACAACTTTTAGGAGTTGGTTCTCTTCCCGCTGTGGGGTCCAGGGGTCAAACTCAGCTCAGAGGTGTGCATAGTGTGTGCTTTTCCCTGCTGAGCCATCTCACTAGCCCAGTATTCAGAATTCTAAGTGAAATCTTTGAATTGAAAGACAAATGGAAGAAAATCAAAGATATTTGCATTTCCCCTCTTGTGTCCTGACTGGTATGCCTAAGCGTCTTTTGTGCTCTGACCCCAGTGCTCCATTTCACTGTTTCCTGGTCTTTTATTCCTCCTCCTCCTCCACCTTCCCTGTTGTTCTTTCTATGCTAATCCATTTGTGTGAGCACCAAGAATGCTGTGTGTTTGCATGAAGTTGTCTTCCCTCTGTCAGTAATGAAGTGGCAGGTTCACAGCACTTTCTGGGCCCCTAAGTTGTACTTGATGACCCACAACATCTAAGAAGTCTCTGAAGTCCTTGTTTCATAGTTAAATACCTTGATTTCTGCAGTTATTTTTTTCTAAGTAGTAGAAGATAATCACAACCTACCTTCAAGCATCTTTCAAGAGCTCACTTCTCAGCTCGAGTATGTATCTCAAAGGCATGACACTTGCTAGCCATATGCAAAGCTCTGGGTTTGATTGCTCATACCACCCAAATATTTTTGTGTTTATATCCCTTCCTGGGCCTTTTGGGACCTTTTTTGATATTTTAAGGTTTTTTCACATGCTTCCTCTTTTTTATTTATTTGTTGTTGTTTTGTTTTAAAGATGGTCAGGCTGGCCTTTAACTATCACTGTGTAGTCCAGGCTGATCTTGATCTATTGGCAATATGCCTGCCTCAACCTTGCAAATACTTTATGAGCCACCATGCCAGACTTTCTATTATTCTTAATTATTAAAATGTATTCTGTCTGTGTCTTGTTTGAATTGTGGTTTAATAATCCATATGAGCCAGGTATAGTGATATACACCAGTAATCCCAGTGCTTGAGAGACTGTCTCAACACCAAATGAAGCCTGGTGGTGGTAGCGCATGCCTTTAATCCCAGCACTCGGGAGACAGAGGCAGGTGGGTCTCTGTGAGTTTCAGACCAGCCTGGTCTACAGAGTGAGCTCCAGCAGAGCCAGGGCTACACAGAGAAACCCTGTCTCCAAAACAAAACAAAATCAACACCAAATGAATAAGTAACCCACTTGTCACACAATTGGAAGCCCTGGGTTTAGTTCCTTGTGGTCTGTCACATGATCAGAGGCTCTGAGTTCAGTTCCTTGTGGTAGCAGCAACTAAGTGACTCCCCTGACAGTGCCCTCCCTCTGTCTTGTAGGCATCGAGTTAATTGCTGCGTTCTATGGCTGCCTGTATGCAGGGTGTATACCTGTCACTGTTCGGCCTCCTCATGCTCAAAACCTCACTGCCACATTGCCCACGGTTCGCATGATCGTTGACGTGAGTACCTTCCATATCTCTGTCTGACCCATTTCAGAGAATCACAGTCAGACAACTAAGAACCTTAATAACTTCCTGGTTCTGTAGTGCTGAGTCATCACATTTTCATCCCAGGTGTGCACCTGTGATCCCAGCACTCAGGAGCAGATGCACAGCTGTCAGCTAGGCCAACCTTATTTATGTAGAGAGAGTATGTCAAAAACAAACAGGCCAGATGGTGGTGGTACATGTCTTTAATCCCAGCACTTGGGAGGCAGAGGTAGGCGGATCGGTATGAGTTCAAGGCCAGCCTGGCCTACAGAGCGAGTTCAAGGACAACCAGAGCTGTTACACAGAGAAACCCTGTCTCAAAAAACAAAACAAATAAACAAACAGGCAAACAAAAACAAACTACCAGCTGTCTCCATTTTTTTTTTTTTTTAAATCTGGACAAAGTGTTGATCATCATTCAGTGACTAGAAAATCGATGATTGGAGGAGTAGGGATTGTATATGTTAATCCCCAGCACTGAGGGTTGAGCTGTGTTTAGTAATTTTCCATAAATCTTGCCCTGAATCCCTTCCTAAAACATGTTACCACCTGTCTGAATTTTTTCCTGCACAAGAAACAGTGTAATTTTTCCTGTCAAGTTCTCCCAGTCAGATCACTTTTATTTGGGTTAATTTTATTTCGAATTAAAAGGTGTGTAAGGAGAGGGACTTCCTAGACCCCACCCCCAGCTGAGAAGCTGATGGCTGCCAGAGGAATAGAAGTTACTTTTCTTTAGGAGTGTGGTCACTTATAGCTCCCCATGTCACAGTGGTTGACCTTGTGCCTGTGTGCAGATGGTCACCATTAGCTGGACTCAGCAAAGAAGGAAGGAAGGAAGGAAGGAAGGAAGGAAGGAAGGAAGGAAGGAAGGAAGGAAGGAAGGAAGGAAGGAAGGCCTGAACCTGGGAGGGAGATGAGAGGTGGTGGGGGTGAATGTAATCGTGATACATTGTATATGTATGTGATGTTTTCAGGACTGGGATATGGCTTCAGTGGTTGAGCCCTTGTTAACCATTAGAGCACCAAAACAAACAAAACCCCTGAATTTTGTCCTGGGGGTGATAGACATTTTTGCAATATATGAGAATTGAAATTGAATAAATTTGTGTTGTGTCATATCCTGAGACCTTTAATAGAAGGCAGCCTGGGCCAGCACTGTCAGGGTACCCACTTCTAATTGATGGGAAATTTGTTTCTCCAAAGGCTGCTGCTGTGTCAGCTTCGGCTGCAGCATCAAACCGTGCTCAGCACAGATGATTTCATTACAGTTTAATTCAGCATAAATGCTCTCGTTAGCTCCTACAGAGAGGCCTGGGGAAGCGCTGGGAGTTCCTTTCTGTTGACGCACTTTGTGGGTGAAAGTAGGTCATTTTGCCTTTCCCTGCATAGCTGAACAGAGCCCATTTGTGTGGGTGCTTCTGTCTGGGTCTATGGCCTCAGATTGGTGTGCATTGTAAGGTCTGGATTACACACGATAATTCTGGGCTTGCCCACCACCTCCTCCCATTCCCTAGACCCTACAGAATCTATGTCTTGGTTTATTAGATCTTTACAAGGATTAAGATTGTAGGGTCCTTCCTGAGAGTACGACTGTTGCTAAAAATGCCTGTCATCCTGGGACAGTTAAGTATGACACATTTTCAGAAATAAAAACACAAGCGGAAAAGAATGAAGCAACCTGGCCAGGATGGTGAGCAAGCAAGCTACTTTTAGCAGTGGCCGTCGCTGAGCCCTCTGATGTTTCTGCCATCCCTTTGTTTCTAGGTCAGCAAAGCAGCATGCATTCTCACCACTCAGACTCTAATGAGGTTGCTGAAGTCTCGAGAGGCGGCAGCAGCTGTGGATGTGAAAACCTGGCCAACCATCATTGACACAGGTGAAAGGGGGATTATTGCTCCAGAGCTGCTACCGTTCACTGCCAGAGGTTTCCTAGAGTCTCACACTAACCCATTTGCACAGCTTTTGTATTGTAACACCTTTCATTGTGTGCTCACTCAGAGAAAGCCAGACACCCAGTGTGTATTACCAACATACTGGACACAGTAGAACCAGTCGATAATATGCTAAGTGCTCCTTAAACAAAGTGTCTTGCTGTATATGATTGCTCGTATCTATAATCTCAGGACTCTAGAGTCTGATGCAGGAGTTTTGTTAGTTCAAGCCCAGGCCTTACCACAGCCTGAGACATTGTGTGTGTGTGTGTGGGGGGGGGCGCAAATAGTATTTTGGTGATGCTTTTGGTATCGTCCAGAGATGGTTATGTTTTGTGGCCAGATACATGTAGGTCCATATAAAATACGGAGACAAAGGCTAGAGAGGCACCTCAATTGGGATCTGTGCAAGAGTGAGGAACTCCATTGGATCTCCAGGGACCACATAAACAGTTGGCCACAGTGGTGTGGTGACAGGTCCCTAGAGCCTGCTGGCCGGTCTAGCCTAACCAGTGAGCCCCAAGTCCCAATGAGAGACCCTGTCTCAAAAAAACAAGGTGGATGACTCCTGAGAAATGACACCCAATGTTGACTTCTGGCCTTCACTGGCACACAGACACATACATACATGCATACATACAGATACACATGCATATAGACACACCTAAACATGTAACACACACACACACACACACACACACACACACACACACACACACACACACACTATTGAGACACTCTGACTCTTGACTTGTAGACATGATGCAATTAAAACAAAAATGGACTAGGAGTTAGAAGACATGGGCTCTAGCTTGAGCTTCATTAACTGCTATGCAACTCCAACCCCATTCTAAGATACTGTTGCCGTACCCCAAAATATCAAATGTGATGTGATATGAAAACCAGAATGTTAAAACAAAAAACTTAACTTAAATTGGCAGTAATTGTGAATGTCTTTAATCTCAACACTCAAAAGGCAGATGCAAGCAGCTTTCTGTGAGTTTAAGGCCAGTCTGTTCTACAAAGCAAGTTCCAGGACAGCCAGGGCTCAAAAAACCAAAACGAAAAAACAAACAAAAGAATTGGCCCACACCTTTAATCCCAGCACTAGGGAGGCAGAAGCAGGTGGATCTCTGTGAGTTGGAGGCCAGCCTGGTCTACAGAGTGAGTTCCAGGACAGGCTCCGAAGCTACAGAGAAACCCTGTCTCAAAAAACCAAAAACAGGAAAGAAGAAAGGAAGGAAGGAAGGAAGGAAGGAAGGAAGGAAGGAAGGAAGGAAGGAAGGAAGGAAGGAAGGAAGGAAGGAAGAGAACACAAATATGCATGAATTTTAGGTGATAATCAGATATTTAGGCAATACCTCAGATGCAGGTATAGGAAGAGCTAGAGGAGTGGACTTAAATCCTGATAGTGCTGCTGCTCTTGGGTATCCTCCCAGCTGTCTGTGAAATGAGCTTTGTAGAGCCTTGGTATAATGTACAACTGCAGTGTGGAGCCAATGTGGTGACACGTGACCAATAATAGCCACATGGCGATTTAAAATTCACATTTGTTTCTTAACCCAAAAACCAAAGGACCATAGGGGCATAGTCGGGCTTCAGACATCTTGATATTCTTGGATTTGACTTAAAAGAAAATTCGGGATAAGAACAAGCTAGCCCACCACATCTAATTTTCTGTAGTACCAAAAGTGAGTCCTGCTGAGAGCTTTGCAGAACCGGGGGGTAAGCTCTGCTTAGGGCTCTGTGCATTTTAGACAATCAATCGTTTTGTGTGTTCCCAACACAGGAAGAGGTGTTTTTTGTTTTTTTGGTTTTTTTTTTTAAGATTTTGTTTATTTATTATGTATACAACATTCTGCTTCCATATATATCTGCACACCAGAAGAGGGCACCAGATCTCATAACGGATGGTTGTGAGCCACCATGTGGTTGCTGGGAATTGAACTCAGGACCTCTGGAAGAGCAGTTGGTGCTCTTAACCTTTGAGCCATCTCTCCAGCCCAGGAAGAGGTGAGGTGTTTTAAATGAGTGAAAAACAAATTCCGAATTCTAGAGGAGGGAACTGTCTAACTTTTAAAGTAGCTGTGGTAAAATATTATGCAAAAGCTGCATAAGGAAAGAGCAAAGGTTGGTTCTGCTAACAGTGCAGTGCGTCGTGGGAAGACAAGGCAGCAAGGACTTAGGGCAGCAGCTGGTCACATTGACTCTGCAGTAAGGAGAAAGAGCCACTATGCTCTTGTTTGTTTGTTTTTGTTTTTCCAGACACGGTTTCTCTGTGGCTTTGAAGGCTGTTCTGGAACTAGCTCTGTAGAGCAGACTGGTCTTGAACTCACAGAGATCCGCCTGCCTCTGCCTCCTGAGTGCTGGGATTAAAGGTGTGCACCACCACCGCCCGGCCACAAGTAAACTTTTAAATGCCTCGTGTGAGTTAACTTTCCAGTAACCCTCTGAAGGTAGGTATTTTGGAGACCTGTTGTAGAGAAAAGCAAAAGAGATGTCAAGGAGAGGTAGCCCAGGGACACAGAGCTGGTGACATAGTTTACCTCTGGGATTGAACACCAGGTTGTTATCCACTAAGACTATGACATCTGCAAATGAATTCACCTGGTGTGGAATTGTGGGTACCCTTTGCCTAATGTCATCACAGCCCTACCTTGCATTTGAGGATGACAATAGTGAGCTACTGGCTTAGACACAAGAAACTCAGGCCTTCTTCACACATCCCAGAAGCTGGATTTGGCTGTAGCAAAGCCCTGGAAGTAGTGAAAGAGCAATGGTTTCTGTGTTCCAGCATGTTTGCCTTACATCAAGTTTCTTCTTTTCATTGCAGATGACTTACCCAGGAAACGGTTACCTCAGCTATATAAACCACCCACTCCTGAGATGTTGGCATATCTTGATTTTAGTGTCTCCACAACCGGCATGCTTACAGGAGTGAAGGTAAAATGATTTCCCCATGTGCTGCTGAGATGCCAGCGAACAGACATGCCTGCTATTCCAGGGACCTCAGCTGTGCAGGCTAGCTGGCTGCACCAGAGACCAGTGGCTGGAGGGTTAAGTGTCCCAGCTATATTTAAATATGAGCACTGGATCTTCTAGAGAAAGTAATCCCAAACGATTTGCACTATAAAGTGTGTGCCTAATACACATGCTACAGATAGTAAGAGCTCTAGGTAAGGTCAGTGTGCAGCCACCCACTCAGGTCCTGTGAGACTGTCTGCTTAGTTTGTATTTAGGCTATAAAGTAGTACAGCTTACATGTCGTATGGAGAGTTTGGGGGCCGAAGCTGGTCAGAGCACTTGCTGTGCCTGTTGGGTGCCAGCTTTATCCTGTGTATGTCCCTTGCTTTGCAGATGTCCCACTCTGCAGTCAATGCTCTCTGTAGAGCCATCAAGCTCCAGTGTGAGTTGTACTCCTCTCGGCAGATTGCCATCTG
The DNA here is from genome assembly GCF_003668045.3 of Cricetulus griseus. Lineage (NCBI taxonomy): Eukaryota > Metazoa > Chordata > Mammalia > Rodentia > Cricetidae > Cricetulus > Cricetulus griseus. Next base: position 396,687,123 of record NC_048595.1, read on the forward strand.
CCTTGACCCGTACTGTGGACTTGGCTTTGCACTCTGGTGTCTCTGCAGGTAAGATGGAGAAGCCCAACTGTGGGTTTGGATCTGTGGCCATCTCATCCTTCCTTTTGTTTTCTTGGCTTTGTTAACTTTAGTAAAATGCTGCTGTTTCTAAAATGCAAGCATCTTGTTATGTATTTCTGTTTGTCTAGTTTTCTGTGTATTGCTTGTTTATTCTCCTCACTTAGCTTTTTGCCTCCCTCCTATAACATGGCACTGTTCCTGTTACCTGCTTTCTGTTCTGTCTTGTAATCCTAGTTTTAGAAGCAGAGCCAAATAGAAGGATGATTCTCAGATGAAGTATGACATGTTTGACAGCCAGGATGTACCCGCTAGGCTTGGCAGGAAGGGCATAGTGGTATGTAGTGACATCATGTGGCTGGAACGCAGCCGTTTGCCCTGACCAGATTGTTTCCTGAGGACTGGCAAGTCCCTGCTCTTTCCATTGCCTGCCAGGAAACCATATCTCAGGCCTGAATTTTCGCTTCCTGTACATACACCATGAATGATTCACAAGTGCCTATCACTCCTCCAGAATCTGCCTTCTATCTCCTTGTCTTCACTGGGGTAGGGCTGTCTGTCCATGGGTCCCAAAGCAGAATGTGGGTGTTATCTTCAACTTCCTATGCCAGTTACATGTAATACTCAGTTTAGTTGTTCCCATTACCTATCTATGTATTAAAGTCACTTCTGGGTCTTAGGAAAATTAGACAAGATCAAGAATGGAAATGCACACCTGAGAGGCGAAGGCAGGAGAATCATAAAGCAAGCGTGGTTGCATTAACAAGACCACACCTCACAAAGGAGAAATGGCGGCTGAGGAGACAAATCAGTGGCTAAGAGCACTTGCTACTCTTGAAAAAGAAGTTTTCAGGAGGCTGGAGAGATGGCTCAGAGGTTAAAAGCACTGACTGCTCTTCCAGAGATCCTGAGTTCAATTCCCAGCAACCACATGGTGGCTCACAACCATCTATAATGAGATCTGGTGCCCTCTTCTGGTCTGCAGGCATACACGCAGACAGAGAGCGTTGTATACATAATAAATAAAATCTTTAAAAAAAAAAAAAAAAAAAAAAGACGTTTTCAGTTCCCAGCACGCATAACTGTCTGTGGCTCCAGTTCCAAGATATGTGATGCTGTCTTCTGACTTCCACAAGCACACACATGATACACTTACATACATTCAAGCCAAATACTCATTTACATAAAATAAAAATAGCTGGGCTTGAGAGATGGCTCAGACTTTAAAGGCTAGACTCACAACCAAGAAAAATACATCCAGGAGGTGGTAGCACACACCTTTAATCCTAGCACTGGGAAGACAAAAGCAGGTGGATCTTGTGAGTTTGAGGCCAGCTGATCTACAAGAGCTAGTTCCAGGACAGTCTCCAAAGCTACACAGAGAAACCCTGCCTGGAAAAACAAAACAAAAAACAATAAACAAAGCAACAGAACAAGATATGATGGCTGCTCCTGTGATTCTAGGACTTGGAGATTAAATTGGAAGGCTGACTATGAGTTCAAGGTCTCCTATTGTGGGCTAGTGGGGTAATTACATGTTTATACCCTGGCAAATTACCCGTTTTACATGGAAGAAAAAAAGCTAATCAGGTCTTCTCTGAACTGAATTGACCCAGATCCCAACTATGGTATTACTGAACTCTTGGTGACCCTGGGTTTAGAGGATTAGACTTCATGGCTGTGGATCTTTCTGTTTTGTCCTGCTACACTGTTGGGATCCAACCCTTACCATCCCAGTCTCTGTAGCCCCCTGTAACCATCTCCCATCCTTTAGTGGTTCCTACTCCATGCTGGTTTCATAAGAACTTTGAACCACACTTCATGTGGCAGCTGAGACCTTTCACGATCGCTCCAGCCCTCCTGGCCTCACTCCCTCTGTGCACCATACTTCTCTGTCTACATACATGCTGCCCCTCTGCCTTCCCACCTTGACCCTACTTCTAGACACTTTCAACTTAGAGAAACACCCCCACGCCCCACTTTGTCAGTTTGAGTGGCTTGTCTTTATCCTGTGCTCTCGACTTGTCCTGTGAATTTGTTAGTGCAGTTACCATAGCCTGCTTTGTTTTGTGGTCATGTGTCTTGTGAGTCATGCAGGAATCAGATGAATTGGTCAGCCTTGTACCCAGTATGGTGCTCTATTGTCTCTCTCCTGCCAGTGCTCTAGGATGCTGAGAGTGAGTGCATGTCAGCTCTCCACTTTTTCTTTGCAGCGTCTATTCTGGTCACCAGTCCATCTTGATTCCTCCTCTGGAGCTGGAGAACAACCTTTTCCTCTGGCTTGCCACGGTCAACCAGTACAAGATAAGGGACACCTTCTGCTCCTACTCAGTGATGGAGCTTTGCACTAAAGGGCTGGGGAACCAAGTGGAGGTGCTAAAGGTGAGGAGCAGACACAAATGTGACGTCCTAAGACTGGGCAGGGCCAGTCTTAGACACAGACCAGACCAGCCACAGAGCATACTAGCCACAGACCCAACCCCAGCTACACCTATAGACCCAATCATAGCCACAGCCACAGCCACAGCCATAGCTACAGAGCAGGCCAGCCACAGCCCACACCTTGAGATTTTAGATTAAACAAGAAAGACATGAAGTAGAGTGGAGCAGGCCTCCTCATGGGTGATTGTACTGAGATGTTTGGCATTTCCTTTCTGTAGCTGCTTTTCTCCATGTCTGGGCTGAGAAAGTAGCTATTTGCTTTTCCTGACAAGAAGGGATCTTCCTAACCATATTTCTGACACCAATGTCTTCCAGACCCGAGGGATCAACCTCTCCTGCATCAGGACCTGTGTGGTGGTAGCAGAGGAGCGACCCCGCATCACCCTCCAGCAGTCCTTCTCCAAGCTCTTTAAAGACATTGGTCTGTCCCCTCGAGCTGTCAGCACCACTTTCGGAGCCAGAGTCAATGTAGCCATATGTTTACAGGTAACGCCATGAAATGGTTCTTGCTGTTAGTGGTTCTCTGAGACAGTCTCAAACGCAAGGCAATCTTCCTGTCCTAGTCTTCTGAGAGCTAAGAATGGCGGGGGCACATGCGCGCGTGCACGCGCACGCACACACACACACACACAGAGGACTATGAGGCTCCATAGTGGGGACTTGAAGGCCACACTGCTCTATTTACTTATTGTGGAATTTTAGGCTTTTATTTCACCTGCTCTGTGTCTCCTTATGTTGTCTATAACATGGCACTTTTGTTTGCCCCAGGGTTGGCCTGCAGGTCCACAGGTTACTAGGAAAGTGCTGAGACAAGAACAGCCATTAGGCTCCATTGTAAACCTTTCTCCTAGTATGGAGTATTCTGGGAGACTCTCTGAGTCCTGTTTGCAATTTTATTAATATATAGTATACAGCCTTCTTTTTTTCTTTGTAGTCTATGCTTTTCCGATCTCTCTCTCCATATCTCTCCAATATTGGACATAAATTTACAGCTAGAGCAATAAGACAACAGGTTCCAAATCTTTGTCTTAGTCACTGTTCAATTGCTGTGAAGAGGCACAATGACCACTCATAAAAGAAAGCATCTAATTGTTTTTTTTTTTTTTTTCCCCCTGAGACAGGGTTTCCCTGTTTAGCCCTGGCTGTCCTAGAACTCGCTTTGTAGACCAGGCTGCCCTCAAACACAAGAGATCCACCTGAGTACTGGGACTAAAGGCGTGCACCACCCCTGCTAAGCTAAAATACAGCCATCTTTTTTTCCCCCTATCTTCTATATCTTTTTCCTTTTAAAAACATTCCTGTATTGAAAAAACTAAAAACAGAAACATACCTGTATCTCTCCTTTTTTGCCTTGCTGTTCTTGGTGGGTCCAGTACAGCCTGTGTTTATGCTGCTTGGAGGCTTATGAAGCAAGTGAGTGAGGCATGGTCAGAGTGAAAGAAGGTGCCAAGACTTTGATGTCTCCTGGCACCGACACCATGTTCAGGTGGCTTGTGGAAGTGTCATGATACTTTCCTGTGGAGTCCCTTTGTGCCCCTTGCTCTCATCCGTTTTGGCATGGTGGCTTCTCTCATCCCTGCTCTGAGCCCTGCTCAGGTAAACCCCCCTGAGTTTGGTGCTATTTTAGTGCATCAGAGACATCTAAGAGGACTTAGCTCAAGGCTCCCCCACCTGCTGGCTTTGCCTTTGTCTTACGTGGTGGAAGAAAAAGTGAGAGTGAATCTTTCAGGGGACCCTCCACCTCACATCTGTGTGATGTGATACACAGGGGTAGGTCATTCAGGGCTTAAATAAATATTGTGCTGGTTTGTTCTTTTCCAGGGAACCTCGGGGCCCGATCCAACAACTGTGTATGTAGACCTGAAGTCACTGAGACATGACAGGTACAGTGAGCAAAGAGCTCAGCCTCAGGGTCATCACCCCTCATCCTCTTCACATTTAGATTTTGAGTGGTGATACAGGAAGGGAAAGGATTCATGTCTATTCATAAATGGTAGAGTGTTTGCTCATACAAAGAAAGCTTTAATTTTCACAGTTGCTTCATTGGTGTTTGGGGTTTTGGGTTATTTTTCCACTGAAAGGGGTAGATTAGGATTTGAAACACCAGTTTGTTATGTAGCCTAAGCTGACCTCAAATTTACAGTCATTTTCCTGCCTCTGATGCTGCTAGATTACAGGTACATGGACCATGCCTGGCTTCCTCCATTGTTCTATAAATATAGTTCTAAAATATAATCTTAGTTCCTAGCTATATAAAAATCCTTTTGTGGGGCTGGGTGTGGTGGTACATGCATTTAATCCCAGCATTCAGGGTCAGAGACAGGTGTATTTCTGTGGGTTTCAGGCCAGCCTGGACTACAGAGTGAGTTCCGGGACAGCCAGAGCTTCTAAGGAGTCCCTGGCTAAATTTAGAAGAAAAAAATAGTGTCTTTACTCCGCAGTTTAAAAACAAAGATGGGACAGATAAGATAAATGAGGCAGGACAGGATCTTTGAAACAACACTTATCTGACTCCAGAATTTGTAAAGCTGAGATTTTTAGCTTTGTCCCTGTGCACACTGCTGAGATACTGAGCCCTTTGCACACCAGGCTAGTGGCTGGTCTCTAGGATATCCAGGTAGACTCCAGGCTGCACTGTGGTGGTTGGTTTGTGTGTGTGCGTATGTGTGTGTCTGTGTCTGTGTGTGTGTCTGTGTAGACCAGGTGTTGTTACTCAGGTCCTCAGGCATCACATACTTTGTTTTGTGAGACCAGGCTCTCTCTGAGGCCTGTGGCTTACCGATTCTGCTAAGCTGGCTAGCTCCATGGAGATGCTGGTCTCCATCTCCCAGCACTCGATCATAAGCATGTCCCAGCACGTGTGGCTTCTTTGCTGATGCTGAGGATGGCACTCATGTCCTCCTGCTTGGGCAGCATTCTGCCCTCTTCTCTGAAGATTTCACCATGCCTGGCACATTTGTGGTTCTCACAATGGAGCTGCTACTGAAACCTAGCACATGAACTCCCTCAACAAAATCCGCCTGACATATAGCATCAAGGGTATAGTAAAGTCCTGCTCTGCTGGGCACAGAAGATGCCAGTTAGAGGCCTTGGGGAGACAGCTCCAGTGGTGAGCCCAGTTTTAGCAGGACTATACATTAACTGCTGTTCCTCTGCAGGGTTCGTCTTGTGGAGCGGGGTGCCCCCCAGAGCCTCCTGCTCTCTGAGTCTGGAAAGGTACTCTCTTCTACCAGCTGCTGGGGGAGGGTGGGCCGGAGGCAGAGGCCAGAACCCTGAGCTAGGGGTAAGCCACAATCTCACCTTAGTGGATGGCTTAATTTATGGTCATTAAGACAGATGTGGATTTGTTTCCATATTGTTTAAACACCACGGCCTGCCTTTCTTACTGATGAGCCAGAAAAATGGAGTATTCATTGTACACAAGTGCATAGCTAAACAGCACCTAAACAGAGCCAGTTCTGTCTAAACCCTGAAGGTGGAAGGCGAGTCAGGATGGAGAAGCAGGGCCGGCTGTGGGAGACCCAGCACACCAGGAAGCAGAGCAGCTGTTCTTCTGCATGAAGCAGCTGCTCCTAGCACCACTTCATCCCCCATCCCCTCCATCCACAGCATCTCCCCCACTCACATTGTCTAGACAGAGGACAGGACTGTGACAACATTTCAGGTTCCTCCTAGGAATCCTGAGGCACAGACAGAAGAGAAAAATCAAAATAGATCTTGCTTAATCTATCCAGCAGATGTCACCCCAGAGGAAACTGACTGCAGTGTTTCTGCTGTGTGAACTGCTTGTGTGGGCTGTGCCATTAACTGCCCATGTCTGCAGTTGGGTGCACACGGCCTCAAGAATGCCACGTCGTGAGGGCAGGTTGAGGCTCCAGAGAACTATGCTTTCATCCCTTCCTCCAAGTTTAGATAATTAAGCCTTGGTAGGGTTTAGAGACCCGAGCTAACAATTTCAATGGGGTGAGACAGGTGGTCAGAATGGCTGGCTAGCCCACCTGTCTTTTTGCCCGAAAAGGTCCTTGTACATACTAAGCAAGCAGCTTACTGCTGAGCTACACTCCTGGCCCAGGATACATACATCTTCTGGAAAGTCCTGAGCTGTCTGCTCAGCCAGCACTTAGTTTCTTTTCCCTTCTGAAGATGGAAATGTGACCTCTCTTGAAATGCCAGGCTGTGAGGTCTTTCTCTCTGTTTTCACTACTGCAGCTCTCCAGCTCAGCCCATGCTGACTATGGTGTGGTCTTCAGGTGCTCTCCCCCTACTGTTTTATCTTTGGAAAGGGTTTACCCAAAAGGATACCAGAATCTCATTGTTGTGGCTCTGGGCAGAAGTTTCTCATTCTCTGAAGAGGTGACATCCTAAACCTGCTTTTGGTGGAGAGTGGAACTTACAGGATCCCAACCAATATGAGGAAGATTGACCAAACAGAAAAACAAAAACAAAAAACAGAAAACAAACAGAAAAGTGCATCAGGGCCTCTTGAGTGATGGCAGCTCCTACCATTTCTAGTTCCTAGAGATAAAGGTCTAGGTCTAGAGGTCATTGGTTGTTTTGCAGGGTTGGGGGTTGAAGCCAGACCTCAGGCATGCTAGATAGGCCTCTGCCAATAGGTGAAGCCACAGCCAGAGCTAGGAGCTTTGACTGACTGAGCATTTGTGTTCCCCTTTTGATTCTTAGATCTTACCTGGAGTAAAAGTAGTTATTGTTAATCCGGAGACCAAAGGACCTGTGGGAGACTCTCACCTGGGTGAGGTAGGTGTGAATCTCATGTTCACTCTGAAATTGGTGGCCAAAATTTTAAGGACCACACACTAGAAGCCAACAGAACTAGACTGACCTCCATTCCATCTGCTGGGAATAGCTATTTTTCCTGGAAAGCTGTGATGGAAAGGTACAAAAGGAGGAGGCTGAGAATGAAACCAAGATTGGGTAGAAATAGTCTCAGATTTGTTCACTGCCATTCCCTTAGCTGAAAGCAAACCAGCTAAATGCTACCTCTTCCCATCTAGGAAGGGCTGGAACCAAGAGGAGCCACATGTATACATTTTTAAATTCACATAAATGTTATAGTCCAAAATTTATGATTTTAATATGACAATCCTCAGGGCTGGAGAGATGGCTCAGAGGTTAAGAGCTGACTGCTCTTCCAGAGGTCCTGAGTTCAATTCCCAGCATCCACGTGGTGGTTTACAACCATCTGTAATGAGAACTGGTGCCCTCTTCTGGCCAGCAGGCATTCATGCAGGCAGAGCACTTGTGTACATAATCAATCAATCAATCAATCAATCAATAAGAAAATCCTCTTGCCGGGTGTTGGTGACGCACGCCTTTAATCCCAGCACTCAGGAGGCAGAGGCAGTCTTGGAAGCGTAGATGCCAGAGAGCCGCTTCTACCACCATATTAGTCACTGTTCTGTTCCTGGGCAGAGACACTGGGACTGTGGCAACTATTATAAGAAAATACATTGAACTGGGGGCTTGCTTACAGTTTTAGAAGTTTAGTCCAGCCGGGTGGTGATGGCACACACCTTTAATCCCAGAACTCAGGAGGCAGAGACAGGGGGATCTCTGTGAGTTCGAGGCCACCCTGGTCTACAGAGTGAGTTCCCGGACAAGCTCCAAAGCTACAGAGAAACCCTGTCTCAAACAACAACAACAACAAAAAGTTCATTATCATCATGGCAGGGAGCATGGGTGCATACAGGCAGGCACTAGAATAGTAGCTGAAAGCTACAACCTGATCTGTAGGCAGAGAGGGGGAGAGAAAGAGAGAGAAAGACTGACTCTAAGCTTGATGTGGGCTTTTGAAACCTCAGAGTCCACCCCCAGTGACACACTTCCTCCAACAAAGCCATATCTCCTGATCCTTCTAATCCTTTAAATAGAGCCACTCCCTGGTGATGAAGCAGTCAGATGTAAGAGCCTATGGGTGCCATTCTCATTGATATCACCACAGCAAGTTACCAGCTATCAAGGGAGGGCAGGCTGCTTGCTTTCTTCCCCAGACCTGTTTCTTCACCTTTAATAATGACAACATGCACCACACATAAGAGGTAGAAATTTTGATAGTTACATGAATTACACCTAGACTTACAATGCACCAAAGCAGGCTGTCTCTCAAGTTTCCAACAGATCCAGTGGTGGCTGCTACTATCATAGTTGTCAGCTCTTGGCCTGTCTGTATTGTGAACTCAAGTGTCCTGTGGTGTTATCCCCAAGAGCCTTGTGCCATGGTTACACCAGCAGTGTAGTAACCGTGCCTTAGTGCTTTTGTGGGACTCTGGAAGCCAGTCAGAAATGAACCCGGCAAGGCAGTGCAGCCTAGTGGTCAGGAGCACGGCTTCTGGTGCTAACCACCGGGGTAGGAGCTCCTTTCTAGTCCTGCATCTTAGAGGAACTTGTAGACTTTTCTTTCTACCTGTATAGTGAGAATAAAGTGGTGTGGCTATGAGCCTGCTCTGTGTGTCACAGCTGATGAAGATCAGGCCACTGAAGTCTGGCAGAGAGTAAATGCTGGCAGATGTCATCTACACAGTGTTGTGATTGTGTTGTTAATATGAAAATGAGATTTAAAAAAAATAGTCTGTCCCAGAAGAATTGAACTGATGTCATCATGTTTCCTTTTTTTGTAGATCTGGGTGAATAGCCCCCATACAGCCAGTGGCTACTATACCATCTATGATAGTGAGACTCTTCAAGCTGATCATTTCAATACCCGCCTGAGCTTCGGAGATGCTGCACAGACTCTCTGGGCACGGACAGGATACCTTGGTTTTGTCCGCAGAACTGAGCTCACAGCAGCCACTGGAGGTAACTTCCACCCCTGTTCTCTTCCCAGCTAGCCTTTTCCACCCTGCTGTGAAATGTAGAGTTCCCTCCGCATCCCTTGAGCACATAATAGAGTCACATTCACTTTACCCTCTGAGGTAAAGGTTACTTCAAGTGTCTGGAAGAGAAGCCCTTAAGACTGCCACAGGATCATCATAGAACAGGGTGCTAGAGCAGCTTGTGACCCTAGTGATGTTCCTGGGACTACCCCAGGCAGAGCAGAGCTCCCTTAGGGCTGACACTGACCTGAACAAGCATGAGACAGCTTTTTCTTCCTTCTGCTCTTCTACCCTGGCATACCATTTTGAGTTCAGGAGAAACGGAAACATAGAAACCTCTTCTCTCACTAAAGGGGAGTTGGTTCTTTTTTTATTTTATTTTAATAGTCTTACTACATATCCCTGGCTGGGCTCAAACTCACAGAGATCCATCCATCTCTGCCTTTGGAGTGCTGGGATTAGAGGTGTGTGCTACCATGCTTGGCCTGGGAGTTGTTTCTCAAGTGGATCCAAGCCTGCTTTGTTGGCAGCACTCTCGCAGAGGATTCCCTTATGTCATCTTCTGCCCTGCTGACCATCACAGCTCCTCTGTTGTCCTCCGTCACACATTCTTTCTCACTGGTATTGGTAGCCACTGCAGAATTCTCAACTCCAGCTATATTTGCACACTGAAGAATTGATCCTGAAAACACCATGGGCTGTAAAGGCCTCAGCTAGACCATTTCTCCTTAGCTGAGCAGTGTGTATCATTTCTCCATGTTTCATGGGGAAGCCTCTGTCACCAGGGCAATGAGAGCTGTGGTCCCTAGCCAGGTGACTGTGAGCAGTCACTCCGCCTGTTCTGAAGAGTCAGAGCATGGTGTCCTCTGCCATGGAAATGTGCGCTTGAGTGATGTGCACTCAATGCTGGCCCGTAGAAAAACATCATTACTCGACTGCTGCTGTGTTTCTGCTGTTATTTCATCATCAGAGATCTACTCTTACTAGAAAATATTGCAAAAGCCTTCTATGTACTTGCTGGGTTGAATCTGGTCGGAATGCTCTCGGTGCTCTGCAGTATGGAAACTGTGGTGCATGGCTGCTGCCCCTCTGACTCAGGTCCTCCCCGCTTCCCCTCCCCCAGCTAATTCTTGTTCATTTGTCAAAGCTCAGCCATGGCTAAGCTCTCTTCAAATGCTTGCTTGGGGCTAATGAGTGTCCCCAACTCCTCAGAGTTCAGGTCTACCCATGCCTGTCTTTCACTTAACTTGCTACAGAAGAATTCCTGTTTGTATCTTCCCCAGATAGGTCTTTAAAAAAATACTTTTAGTTATTGACCTAATTATTATATGTGTATATGCTCAAGCATAAGATGGGGGAGGGGCCAGAGAGAGAGAGAGAGAGCGCGCACGCGAGTGCAGGTGTGTATTAGAGGACAGAGGACACTTTGCAGGGCTGGGCATTCCTTCCACTGCATATGTCTTGTTGACAAGTTCCTTCATCTGCTGAGCCATCTTACCAGCCCCCATTTAGGTGTTCAGAGCAAGACCTGTGTTTTATCACTTGTGTCTCACTAGCACTTAGCACAATTCCTGTCATGTAATAGTAATAATAGTGGCTACTTCTTAGCATCTAATAATATGCCACTTGCCATGTCAACTGTGTTTGTTTTAATTTGGGACTGGTGAAATGGCTCAGCTGTTAGAGGATTTGCAGATTTTCCCGAGTACCCAGGTTCAATTCCCAGCACTCACATCAAGGGGTTTACAACTACTTCTTCTGGACTCTTAGGGCACGTACAAACATACAGATACATGTGTACACACAATTAAAAAGTAAAATCTTACTGAGTGGTGGTGGCTCATGACTTTAATCCCAGGGGAGGTAGAGGCAGGTAGATTTCTGTCAGCTCCAGGCCATCCTAGTCTACAGCGTTAGTTCCAGGACAGCTAGGGCTGTTACACAGAGAAACCCTGTCTCCAAAAAAACAAAAGATCTTAAAACTTGTTTGTATTGCCGGGTGTTGGTGGCACACACCTTTAATCCCAGCACTGAGAGGCAGAGGCAGGCGGATTGCTGTGAGTTCGAGGCTAGCCTAGTCTCCAGAGCGAATGCCAGGATAGGCTCCAAAGCTACACAGAGAAACCCTGTCTCGAAAAACCAAATAATAATAATAATAATAATAATAATAATAATAATAATAATAATAATAATAATAATTGTGTGTGTTTATACATACTACCACACAGATGTGGAGGTCAAAGGACAACTCTGTTTAGTCAGTTCTTTCCTTCCACCTTTATATAGAGTCTTTATGTGGAACTTATCTACCAAGTGACTTCTCCAATCCAAACTAAACAACATACTCCTTACAGCAGCAACTTAGCCTTACTTCTGTCTCATAGAGCAAACAACCGAGCTCAGGACCTTATGGAATTTTTTTTTTTTTTTTGGTTTTTGGTTTTTCGAGACAGGTTTCTCTGTGGCTTTGGAGGCTGTCCTGGAACTAGCTCTTGTAGACCAGGCTGGTCTTGAACTCACAGAGATCCGCCTGCCTCTGCCTCCCGAGTGCTGGGATTAAAGGTGTGGCCCGACCTTATGGAATTTGTCCAGAGACATAGACAGCTGACTGGAGACATCAATCCTGTACTCTTAATGCCAACACTTTATGATGTTTAGCAGGTGTATGAATCCTGTTTCTGTTCCTTCTTTCAGAACGTCATGACGCCTTATATGTGGTGGGAGCACTGGATGAGACACTGGAGCTTCGAGGATTACGATACCATCCGATTGATATAGAGACCTCCGTGTCCCGAGTCCACAGGAGCATTGCTGAATGGTAATTTCCCCATACCACTTACTCCCACGTTAGCTTTAGTGATGATGAAAATTGATCTGGTTAATGACCCATTTGTTTCAATCCCACCTACCCTTGTGGAACACCTTCAAGAGTAAGGAAATATGTAAATCACCTTCCATCTTGGTTGCATGGTCCACTATGATCATTAAAGCCTGTTCACCAGAACCAAAAAGGCTTTGTAGCCACTAGGGAATATGGTGGGACGCTGTGGGAGTGAGTCAGTTTATAAGGGCAGACTTTCATAAGTAGAAGAATTAGCAGATCACTTGCCTCTAGGAAGTCAGTATAATGTAGTAGAAATAACTCTGACTTTACGCTCAAAAGACCCAGTTTAGAGGCTCACCCTGGGCCTGTTTGGTGGCCCAGTAAGTAAGGTGTTTACCATCCAGCCTGGTAACTTGAGTACAGTTTCCAGAACTCATATGTAGAAGGAAAGAACCAACTCCAACAAGTTGTCCTCTGACCACACATGTGGGCTGTAGTATACACACATGATTTCTCTCGCATGTATAATAAATAAATGATTAAAAAATGACTAATGATAAAGGCTCACCTCTCCAAACATCCTTGTGCCTCCTGATCACCACAAGATAAATCAGCATGTGTGTTTTACACGGTCAGCAGGAAGCAGGTGAAAAGGATGGGGTTACCATCTCAGCTGATTCTCTCATCACAGGGATATCCAGGGATTAGCCAACCTCATACTGATAGAAATTTCATTAAAATTAAAAATGGGTTTCACCTACTAGTTTTCATTCCGGGTTTTTTGTTTTTAACGTGTGTGTGTGTGTGTGTGTGTGTGTGTGTGTGTGTGTGTGTGTGTATGCCACATGTACAAAAGTACCCATGGAGTCCAGAAGAGGATGTAGGATCACGTGCAGCTGGACTTGCATGCGGTTATGTGCCACCAAACATAGTACTGGAATCAGAGCTCCCATCTTATACAAGAGCAGCTAGTGCTCTAACCACTGGGCCATCTCCTGAGCACCTCATTCTTGGCTTTGTTTGTTTTGAGACAGGGTCTGTCTCTGTAGCACTAGCGGTCCTGGAACTCCCTTTGTAGACCAGGCTAGCCTTAAAATCACAGCAATCCACCTGCCTTTGCCTCACAAGTGTTTTTCTGGGTTCTTAATGATAGAGAATGCCTACTGTTTCTTCTCTGTTTAACTCCTGTGTCCTTCTCCAGCATACCCCCTGTTGCATAGCCAGGTTTCTATGATAGGTGCTCATGCTTTCCAAATACTGCTTCGTCTAAAAATGTTTTTGCTGGGCATGGCAGCACTGAGGAGGCTGACACAGGCACATCTACAGTTGTAGACCAGCCTGGGCTACCCAAGGAAGGGTCCTGCCTCAGATGACCACACAGAAAAGGCTCTTCTGGGTTGCCTGGGTCAGATCCTCTCTTCAGACCTAAACATGGTTGATCAAAGCAAGAACAGCTTTACATGAGGAAACTTTGCTAAAACATGTAGGGACATTGGTGCTATAACTGATTTTAGATATTCGACTTTATTACAACCATATATTACTTACAGCTATCTTTAATGTTTGGATACTTTTAAAAATTGTTTAGCATTGTGTATCCAAAGCCAGCTTATACTTTCTGATGTAGAAATATGCTCAGTGAAAAGTATGTCTACCTCACAGTACTTTTACACAATGGATAACATTTAACACTGCAAGCAACAGACATTGTGTTCAAGAAAGTTTAAGAGACCCTATGTAAGACAAAAGACACTGACGTTGAAGAGTAAATGGAAAGGACACCTGGCTATCTTTACCTTCTGTAAAGACTGAGTCTCAGAACAAGGGACAGGTGCACAATTAGGAGTCACTGCCTCTCCCACCTCTGAAGCTGTGATCACCTGTGTTGATTCTCTCTTTCCTGGACAGCTGCTTTGCTCTTCCACCCAGTCCCAAACTATTAGGTATGTGTGTCCTCATTCCAGGCAGTCCCACTCTGAGACTCTGAGAAAATGCTGGAAGGCTCAGCTAGTCAGCTGTTGATATACATGGTTGCTGCCTCTGACTGACATCCAGGAGTAAAGAGAGTTCATAGGGAATGGGTGTAAGTCTCAGAAGATAGCACAAAAGACCAGAGCCAGCGAGTTGCTGAAAGGTAAAGGCACTTGCTGCCAAGCCTGATGACCTGAATGGAATCCCGAGAACCCAAATGTGGAAGGAGAGAACTGACTCCCGAGTTATTCTCTGACCTCTGCACACCCCATGTGCATGTATCCTCTCCACAATGAATACAAAAGAAATATTTTAAAGATGAGGAAGCTGGAGAGATAGCTTACCAGTCAGGAGCAATTGCTGCTTTTGCAGAGGACATAGGTTCTGTTCTCAACACCCACATAGTAGCTTACAACCATCTGGAACTCTAGTTCCCGGGGACCCAACATTGTCTTCTGACCTCCTCGGGCCCTGCATGTACATGGAGCACTTATGTACGTTCAGGGGAACACATACTCGTCAAATCAAAATAGTATTTTTAACGGATGAATGTTAACCGAATGTCATTGGATTTCAGTGCCGTGTTCACATGGACCAACTTGCTCGTGGTGGTTGTGGAGCTGTGTGGCTCTGAGCAGGAAGCCCTGGACCTGGTTCCTCTCGTGACCAATGTGGTCCTAGAAGAGCATTACCTCATCGTTGGCGTTGTGGTTGTGGTGGACCCAGGGGTGATCCCCATCAACTCCAGAGGAGAGAAGCAGAGGATGCACCTCCGAGACAGCTTCCTGGCCGACCAGTTAGACCCTATCTATGTGGCTTATAACATGTAGCCAGCCCTGTGGGGACCATCCTAAGGATCAGAGAGACCGAAGCCCCATGGCTAAGAGCAGGCTTGCAGCTGACGTGAAGATGGCTCCCGTGTAGCCTTCATCTCATCCTGTGGGATTCTGCAGTCACAGAACACCCAGGAAAGGGAATTTTGTGGGTGCAACGAAAACATGTTAACAGTATGTCAGACCTGAGCTCTGGCGTCTGCGACAGCAGGTTACTAAAGCAGTTACATGCATGTTGCATTTTCCTCATCTGGTATAAATAACTGTATTTTTACCTGATGTTTTAAACTTTTGTAAGGGAGTTTAATGAATTCACATGAGGGGTAATCTGAGTCCCACAGTGCCCCACTCTGTACTGTATTTTGCCATTTAACTGTAGGCAGGTATTCTGCAGGGTTTCTTAACATGAAACTACCAAGCTTGAGTCAGCCCATAGTCAAATCAGATAACCCACGTGAGAGCTGCTGTATGTGTCTAATTCTCAGTTATAAACATCTGACCAGTGCTTCAGCGTGTAAATAAGAGTGCGCATAACTCAACTAAGGAACCAAGCAATCAGCTTGCCTAACTGCAGCCCGAGTAGCTGAGCTTCTGCTGGGGTTGTGTGTTGGAACCAGCTGGCCCAGCAGTGCAGCGCCTCCTGTCTGTGGGGGTGTTCTGCACTAAAGCTGCCTGTGCTTTTAAAGCTTATATTCCTAGAATTAGCTTGAGCTTCTAAGGATTCTTCAACCTATTCCTCTGAGCTGAAAAAAAAAAAATCTTGTGTCAGAATTTTAGAGGTAGCTAAGAGTCATCAGTTCCGAACCTACTGTACGGAACTGTGGTAGTTCACTCAGGCCAGTGTTGAAACTTTTTTGCATTTAGAGTGACTACTGAGAATTGTGAAGTTCTGCTTTTTCCATGCTCTGTGTCTGCAGGTTACATATAGAGCTCCCCCCACCCCTGAAAACTGAGGAGTGAGCTCTGTCCTCTCATGCCTCGGGGGCGAACGCTAGGCTGGGAGTATCTGTGGGCCACATGTGCACATCCTAACACTTACCAGTCTGGGCTGCCAGAATAGCCAGGCTCCTTGGAAACAGGGAAGTCTGATGTATGCAAGAAACTCTTTTGAAATAACTGGTGCCTGGCCACACTCAGTGTGGGACTGAGTTTGGCCTCTGGCTCAGTTTCCTTCCTTTGGTCTGAAGCTTCATGTATTTGAATATAGTTAAATTTTATTATTTTTTTCTTACAGAAATATTTTTAAAAATTAAAGAAAACTTCAAGTGAAAAAGAATGAACCTGTTAAATCAGAATGGTTCTCTTTGACCCGTTCTGGTCTACTGTGTAAATATTTATTTAGACTATTTTGATAATACATATTATTTACCCCACTGTAACATCCTGTAAACTAAATGTGTTTTTAAGCAATTTGTAAGACTTGTAATTACCCTAAAAATATGGTTTATTAAGCAAAGACCAGACTCTTCATCAGGGCAGCACTCCTGGGCTGCCTTCAGTCTCATGACTCAGCCACTATGGTCCTTTCTACTTACCCTCTTGCTCCACAGAAGGAAGCCCTCCAAGCAGAATTCCACTTCAGAGCCTTTGCATTTTGGGATAGGATTGGTTTGTATTTGATGAGGGAGGTGTTGGGGTATACAGGAAAGGGGTGCCACCTCCTGGGCAGAGTAACATCCAATTCAGGGGGCACTTCTTCTGCAAAGGAAAACAGCCTACTTATTTTGGAAGTCTTAAAATGGTTTTGCCGTGATCCTTTTTTGAGACAGGGTTTTTCCACTTAGCCCAGGCTGGCCTTGAATTCCACTCCCCAACCCCTCACCGCCCCCCCACCCCCCCCACTCCCATGCTGGGATTACAGACATAGGTAAACTCTTAAACAGTAGGTGATGCTTCCCTAAGAAAAGCAGGGGCCTGGGTAATAAGCATTCTATGTCAACAATATGCAAGTTCTAAGGAAAAAAACAAAAAAACAAAAAACAAAAAAACTGCAGACCAATCTATCTTGAATGGTAACTCTTACAAATGGAAATTATTAACTTGGTGTCACCAGCTAGGGACACATTGTCTGCAATAAATGTGATGTGAGCCACATCTGTAATTTAAACTTTTCTAATAACTTTTTTTTTTTTTTTTTTTTTGGTTTTTCAAGACAGGGTTTCTCTGTGTGGCTTTGGAGCCTATCCTGGCACTTGCTCTGGAGACCAGGCTGGCCTCAAACTCACAGTAATCCACCTGCCTCTGCCTCCCTAGTGCTGGGATTAAAGGCATGTGCCACCAACGCCTGGCTAATAACTACTTTTTAAAAGAGGTTTCAGTGTGTGACCCTAACT
The DNA here is from genome assembly GCF_003668045.3 of Cricetulus griseus. Lineage (NCBI taxonomy): Eukaryota > Metazoa > Chordata > Mammalia > Rodentia > Cricetidae > Cricetulus > Cricetulus griseus. The sequence continues at coordinate 396,704,413 of NC_048595.1, forward strand.
GCTTACTCCTTACATAGACCGGGCTGGTGACATACTCACAGAGAACTTCCTGCTTCTGCCTCCTCAGTGCTGGGATTAAATGTGTGTGCCACTATCCCATCTGAACACATCTTTTAAACATTTTTTAAAGCATATGGTATTGATTTTAATACATTTACCAAAAGTACTATTACTTTGATATGAAATTATTGAATTTTTTAAATTTTAGAAATCCTATGTGTATTAAATACATTTTAGTTCAGACTAGCCACTTCAGGTCTCTGGCCAAATGTGGCTAGTGACCATCATATTGGAGCGTGCAGCCCTGTCCTCACTCCTTCAAGCACACAACTCTAGCCAGTTCATTTCACTGTGGCCAGCTCCCAGCGCTTGGGGTTATTAAGGAGTTGTCATCTCCGGGTCATCTTTTCTAAAACAATGCTGGTGTGGAACACAGGACCTATGGTAAGCAAACGCTCTACCACTAAGCTCATCCCACATAGCCCAGGATGGCCCGGAACCTCTGGTCTTCTGTCCTGTGTGTTCTGAGTGTTGAGACTGCAGCAGACACCTCCATGCCTTGCCTCAGGCCTCTAGTTTTTTTTTTCACCCTTTATGATAATGACTACCCCACCCTTGCTCTGGGCCCATCCCCTAAAGCCAGACCATACTAGTGGCAGAACTAAAGCTGAGAGTGGTCTCTGGGGGGAGCCTCATCAGTCCACCTCCCTCCTTGATGGGGTTTGTGATAGACCCCTGAAACAGACCTTAATCTCAGACTTGGCTTTGTTGTGTTCTTTAAGAGGAGTTTCTCTGATGGCATCATGTTTCTGGCTCTTTCCACATTTAATGGAAACTTCATGGTTGAATTGACCATGAAAGCAGCCCTTCAAGTCCATCATTTACAAATCAAAAACGGCCTGCAGCCCTTCCTGACCACTGAATATGGGAGGCTAGGCTGAGATTAAACCCCTGTCTTAGTTACACAAAAGAAAACTTTTTGTTCCTTCCTTATTTTTTATTTTGTGTGTTTGTGCATGTGTAATAGGGTTTTACTGTATAGCCCGGGCTGGCCTCAAACTTGATGCTCTTGCCTCAACCTTCCAGTGCTGAAATTACAGGCTTGTGCAACCAGCCACACCTGGCAAGAGATATCTGTGAACCTTTGGCCCTCAGGAGAATGACTGAGATAGATTGGGGAGTTCTTCCAGCTGCACACATACCATCCCATGCACCTGAGCCCTCAGAATGCCCACCATGCACACAGAGGCCCATTCTCCCCAGTACCAAGTCCTTCCAGTGTGTGGTTGTGTTGGCTTAGCTGCAGAGGACTATAACCTGTCTCCTCCTCACTTTAGTTCCTGGGCAGTGCTTGCTTAATGTTCTCCTGGAATCCCAAGGGCCTGAGGCCTTAGGCTCCTGTTAAGGTCTCTGCCCCAGGCATGGTGCTCAATATCGTAGCCAAATAAGTTACTTTCCTTGAATATCCAGGAATTTTAAATTAAAGCAATGGGGACTTACCACCTTACCCTGGAACTCCAATGTAACTGCCTTAGTGTTCCCCTGTGTTGTCGTCTTTGATGTAAAACCCAGAGCATCTGGAGCCAGAGGCTGCAGTTCTCCATATGCACAGTAGCCTTTGCCTTCACTCAATAGTCCTGACTTAGGCTGGTGTAGATGGGCCATGAGATTTGTCCTGAGGAAGAGACTGCAAAGACATGTGAAGTTTTTTAGTCCTAAATGCTGTTTTGTTTACTTTCTGTCGAGAGGATATTTACCCCTGTCAAATTCAAACTATAGTACTGTGTAATTATGTATAAAGGTTTTTTATTTATTTGAAATAGATTAGATATACATTTTTAAATTTAACATCTGGCTGGACAGTGTTCTATTAACTCATTGAATGTGTTTCCTTTGTCTTGTGTTAATAAATATTGATGCTTGATTGTGTTTAATTCTTCATGCACTGGGTGGGGCGTGTGTGCGTGCGTGCATGTGTGTGTGTGCGTGCGCGCGCGTTGTTGTTGTTGTTGTTGTTGTTGTTGTTGGGATGGAACCCCAGGTCTCCTGGAGACTCAGCATTCACTCTAGCACTCAGCCACACCCCCTCTTTCTGGGACCTTCAGAACATGGCTTCAGACCATAAGATGGGAAGGTCACAGCTTGGTTCAAGGAGAGAGTGAACTCCAGAGCTGTGCAGTTGAAGGAGGCGGGGTCAAGGAACAGCAGTGTCACTTTGCAAACCAAGAAAGCACTTGTCAGAAATTTTCTTATTTAACCTTGGGAATCTTTTTCCAAATTTCATTGCTTTTGAAAAATAATTGGGTCTCTCTCTCCCTCTCTCTCTTTCAAGACAGGGTTTCTCTGTGTAGCCTGGCTGTCCTGAAACTCACTTTTTAGAACAGGCTGGCCTTGAACTCACAGAATCACCTGCCTCTGCCTCCTGAGTGCTGGGATTAAAGGTGTGCACCACCACCACCACCTAGCTTGGTTTTTTTTTTTTTTTCTTAATATCTTTTACTAGTTCTTTGTGTATTTGTTTTGCTTGATGTATGTAAGTATGTATACTGAATGCATGCCTGAGGATGCCAAACGGCACTGAATCCCATGGAACTGGAGTTACAGATGTTTGTGGGCACTGGGAACCAAGCCTGAGTCCTCTGCAAGAGCAAGTGTTCTTACTGACAAGCTGTCTGTCTCCAGCCCCTTGCTTTTTTTTTTTTTTTTTTTTCTCAATGTTACATTTGTATTATTTTGTTGGACATTGAGGGGAACTTGCTATGGTACCTGTGGAGATGTCATGGACAACTTGCAGGAGTTAGTTCTCTTTGTGCCATGGGGCCCTAGGAATCCAACACAGGTCCTCAGACTTGGCTGCAAGCAACTCTACCCACTTGGCCCAGTTGTCAGGATTTCTCAGAATAAAATGTCCAGTTTCTTCCCTCTGAGCCTATGGTATGTGTGGTTTTAAGACCTAGGTTGCAGGCAGTGTCTTCTGCTTTGAGTTGTGAGTTCCAGCCTTCCTGGATGTGAAGATTCATTTGTTCTAGCATTTCCTGGTCTCAAGAAACCTGAAGGGAGCCATTCAAATTGTTCACAGACATTGAAGCTCTTCTTTGCAGTATGGACCAAGCTATTTTGGCATTGAGCCTTCTCCCCAGTTTAACAGTTATCAAGTGCTGCCCACCAAGCACAGACATTGTCCTAAGAGTTATGAAGTCTGTGCCTTCAGGGAGATGCAGAGACAGGAAGGACCAGCTGGAGGACATCATCTGAACTTAGGTTAGATCTATTTTTTTTTTTTTCATATAGCCCAGGCTGGCCTCAAAACACATCATGATCCTACTGCCTCAGCCTCTGAAGTTCTGGGATTAGAGGTGAAAGTTACCTTACCATGTCTGACCTGACAAGTGGGCATGGTGATGCACGCTTAGATCCTAGCACCAGGGAAGCAGAAGCAGTAGGATCAGGAGTTCAAGTTTGTCCTCAGCTACATACCCAGTTCAATCTAGCCTGCTGCGTTATGTGAGACCCTGTCTCAACATGCTGTATATTTTGGGAACTGAGTCATTAGAATTGCTATGATGTGGATATGTGAACCTTTAAATTATATATATATAATTATATATGTGTGTGTGTGTGTGTGTGACTCCTCTGGAGCTGGAATTAAGGGGGTTGTAAGGCACCTTAGGTGGGTGCTGGGAACTGAACTGAGAGCCTCTGTGAGAGCAGTGCATGCTCTAAACCACCAAACCATCTTTCAAGCACAACTCGGGTAAGAATAAGGAGACTCACATGTGTTACATCCATTTAATTACTAACTAGGAATGATGAGGGGTTGGGCAAACAGGCATTTAGGATGGGAAGGCCACCTACCAGAGAAAAACAAACACAAAGCAAGAGTAGGTGGAGAGACAGCTCCGCTATTCAGAGAACTTGTCCTTGCAGAACTATTCCTAGCACCCACATGCCCTCTGGGCACCCCGCTGGGAAAGGGCTGGAGAGATGCCAGTTAAGAGCAGTGACTGTTCTTCCAGAGGTCCTGAGTTAAATTCTCAGCAACCACATGGTTGGGAGAAGTCTGCTTCGGCACGTCCCATTTTAATGGCACACAGTTTTTTACTTTATCTACTTTTTTGTCCTTGTTTTTGGTTTTTCTAGACAGGGTTGCTCTGTGTAGCTTTGGCGGTCTTGGAACTCACTCTATAGTCCAGGTTGTCTCTGCCTCCCAAGTGCTGGGATTAAAGGCGTGCGCCACCACCGCTCAGCCTAAAACAGCCTCTTAATAGGACAACTTTAAGCCGGGCGTTGGTGGCGCACGCCACTTGGGAGGCAGAGGCAGGCCGATCTCTGTGAGTTCGAGACCAACCTGGTCTACAAGAGCTAGTTCCAGGACAGCCTCCAAAGCCACAGAGAAACCCTGTCTTGAAAAACCAAAAAAAAAAAAAAAAAAAAAAAAGACAACTTTAAACTTCTTGCTAGGGAAGCAAGCCCAGGCCCTCATCCATACTAGCGAAGTGCTCTACTACTGATCTTCCCAGGCCCCACGTTCCCTTTGATCCTGCTGCCTCCACCTCCGCCCACAGCTCCTATGATGCTATCCCGAGGACTGGAAAAAAAAATCAAATAAAAGCTTCCCAACGTTCCTTAGCCTCGCAGCGTACGGAGCAGTGCTGGTCAAGGTCATGGACCTCAACGCCGCCAGAACGCTTAGAGCAAGTAGCTGAGCTCCAGCTGGAGGGCGGGCGAGCAGCACCAGCGAAAGCGCTCGGTTTCCCGAGCGAGCACACGCCACCCGCGCGCTCGCTCCCGAGGCTCGCCAAGATGGCGGCGTGCCACGTGAGCACGCGATGACGCAGCACGCCGGCCCACGCAGGCCCCGCCCCTCCCTCCCTCCCCAGCCCCCTGGCTGCCGCCGATCATGCCGCCAGAGACGCCCCTCGCGGCCGGGAAACGGTAACCCGGGACGGTTGGCTCTCGTTACCCCGCTTCTCTCCGCCCCGCCGACCCCAGGGAGAAGCGCCAGCCCGCCGCCGTCTGCGGCTGCGACGCGAAGAGCGAAGTCGGCGCCGCCTGGGACGGGGGAGTGGAAGTTCCCGCCCCGGGCAGCGGCCAGGCGGCTCCGCAGGTAAGTGGGGGCGGCGGGGAGCGGGGCGGCCCGAACGGGAGCGCGGTGACGGCGGGGAGGGACGCGGTGGCGGCCACGCGCTGGCCGGGGGTCGCGCGCGGCTGGCCGGTGGGGGAGGGGCGCGGGGGTGGGACGGGCCGCGCGCTTCCGGCCGCGCGCCTCCCGGCCGAGCGCTGCGCGAGCGTTGGGCTCGCGGGAAACAGGAGCCGCGAGTTCCGCCAAGCTCTCGGCCGCGACTCTCTCGGCCCACGCCGCGTCTCCGGGCGCGTAGGCGGGAGGAAGAGCCGGGGGCGGCCCGCACCAGGCTGCAGGCACCGGGTCCTCAGGCTCCCCCCGCTACCTCGACCACGGGGAAACCGAGGCCACCCGCCTTGCGGCGGGACGCGGTGCTTTGCCGTTCTTCCGGGTGTCTCCCAGCTGGCCGCTTAAGTTGTAGTAGAAAACTCAGTGTCTCGGTAGCTGCTCTTTCTATTTTTGAGGCGGGATTTGTTAAGTAGAGTTACTGGTGCAGGGCTTCTAGACGTATTCGCCTTTATGGTAGCTTTTGTGTGTGTTTGTTTTTTTCGAGACAGGGTTTCTCTGTACCTTTGGAGCTTGTCCTGGAACTCGCTCTATAGACCAGGTTGGCCCCGAACTCACAGAGATCCGCCTGCCTCTGCCTCCCGACTTGGGATGCAGAGGCAGGCGGATCTCTGAATTTGAGGCCACAACGAGTTCCACGACAGCCAAGGCTACTCAAAGAGAAAACCCCGTCTGAGGCGGGGGATGGGGACGACGAACAAAAAGATCTATTTATTACGAGGTATGTTGCAGACGCCTTTTGTCCCTCTGCTACCTTCGTAAGGTTACATTCACCGCCTGCGTGCAAGTGACTGAAGAGACCAGAGGTTGTCAGATCTGAACTGCAATTAGAGGTTGTGTGGTTCTAAGCATTGTGGCTGTTCAGATCGGATGGAAAAATATTCTGGCAATCCGGAGCCAAAGAATACCACAGGTCACAGTAAGCGTAGCAGCTTACAGCCCTGCTCCAGGAAAAAGTTGTTAACTTCTGCTCCATTCCAGGGAAGGAAGGTCTCATCCAACCCTCATTCAAGAGGTTTATTAGGAAGGACGAATCCAGGAGAATGGCTGCCCTCTGCCATAGCCACAAGCTCAACAGACACAGGGTTTATATAAGGCTTTTTAGCGCCCCCCCCCCCAAGTTTTTCCAGGATGGGGATTGGTCAGATTTCTATCTCTGAGCTCATATTGGCTAGATGTCCTGCTCAGGGATTGGTTAGTTTTCTGCACAGGTTCAGGGTCAAATTTGTCTCTGGTTTCGGGGCCAAAGTGTGTTTCTTTCACTGGTCCTTTTTAGTCGTTTGGCTCTAATTTTAGGTCCAGGGTGTATTTCTTTCACTGGCTCTTATTCCAGGGACCAAAGTGTGTTTCTTTGGCTGTCCCTTTTCCCTACAGTGGGTGCTGGGAACTGGTCCTGTGTAAGAGCAGAAAGGGCTCTTAACCGCTGAGCCATCTCTACAGCCTAGTGTTAGCTTGTCTGGCCTCATACTGTGTTCCCAACTGGTCTTAAATTCTTTGTGGTTCAGTTTGGCCTAGAACCCCCAGCAGTCCTGCCTTGAAAAGCATTCGGACCCTAGTCTTCAAGGGCCTCTTGACAGCATAGATGTAGTAGGAATCTTTTAAAATTGGCCTCACCTGTGATAAGTTTGTATAGGATTTATGATCGCAAAATACATTTATCCCAGAAGTTGGTTGTCAGTAGATGTTTTGTTTAAAATGCTAGTTGCCCCACTTTACGGTCTACACATAGAGTTTCATCTCCATTAGATTGTAGCTAAGTGGAAGAGTGTTTGCCTAGCATGCTTTATACTCCGCACTTGGAAACAAATCAGGAAACTGGATATCCTAAACTTGAATGTGACAGCTCCTAAATAGTGTGTGTAGTTCTTGATTGTTTGGTCTACAGGACTGTGATAGTAAATAGCACCAGAAGATGGTTGTCATGTCAAAACAAAACAAAACAAACCCTGACATGAGTTCAGTGAATTTCCAGTTCTCACATAGGATTATGTCTCAAGTTTTCCTGTGCCTCAGTTGCCCTGTTTCTGTACCTGGGGTGGAGTGCCATTATTTCCTCAGTTCTAATTAGATACATCTAAGTGAGCAGGTGGTTTTGTTACAGTGTTAAATGTGAAGATTGTGCTGTGTAGGGAAGGGATGTACTTAACTTCCTTTCTGGTGGAGAGAGAGAAAAAGGAATAAAAAGGCCAGTTTGGTCTACGAGCAAGTTGTAGGACAGCCAAAGCTATAGAGAAACCCTGTCTTGAAGGGAAGGAAAAACATACCAGGATATACAGTCAGCTTCTAGACTAGTTGAGGGGAGGTCATCCTGTAGGTTTGCCTGGAAGAAGTCTTAGAAGTCCTCAGGAGGAAGGGGAATAAATTGTGTTTGTAGTATAGGAAATCACATGAATGAAAGCCTCAAGGTAAGTCATGGAGATGAGGAGTGGCTCCCTGACCCCAAACTTAGCACAATATTGTTAAAATACTGTATTTGATACTTGCTGTTGGTCCATGACATCTCTGCTGGCCACTGAGCACACATAAATCTGTTTAAAACTTGGAGAAATAGCCTGCCTGGCAAACACAACTCATTGTTAAATAATCTAGAGAGATTGCCAGACAAGGGAACCTTATTAAGACAGATAAGGGTGGTAATGTGAGGGTATGACTGGAATAGAGGCATGTGTAATACATTCACCACAAAAACAAAGATCTTATCTTGGAATCTTAGGAAGTCCCCATCTGCAGAATTTGTTCAACGACCCTTGCGTTGGGCTAGGGGTGTAGTTTAGATAACCTAGTCTGTAGAGGCCCTGGGTGTGATAGCAAGTTATGTATGTATAAAACTGTCTAGGAGAGCCAGGCATTGGTGGCACACGCCTTTAATCCCAGCACTGGGGAGGCAGAGGCAGGCGGATTTCTATGAGTTCGAGGTCAGCCTGGTCTCCAGTGTGAGTGCCAGAGTGCCAGGATAGGCTCCAGAAACCAAAAACACAGAAACCAAAACCAAAACAAAACAACAACCAAAAATAAACTGCCTAGGAGAGGTGCTCTGGGAGGTGGAGACAGAAGGATCAGAAGTTCAAGAAAGGCCATCCTCTGTTACATAGCAAGTTTGAGGCCAGCCTGGGCTACAGGAGGCCCTGTCCTTTGTGTGTGTGCACCTGTACATGACCTTTTCTGTGCCAGCGAACCATAGCCTGCTGTGACCTCTCAGTTCCCAGAGTCATTCTCTTTGGTGTGTGCTGTTCTTTATCTCTTTGCTGCTTATGGTGATGCTTTTGCATCTGCATTTCGTAGATCCTTTGTGATTCTGCCCTACTTGGTATTATGACAGCTGCTGCTGGAGCTTAATTTAATTCACTTTTATAGAAAATGTACATACAACATTTATTGTGCTTAAAATGTTATTTTAAAAAGTAGAATTTTAGCTAATCATGGTAGAACACACCTGTTGCCTTGCTTAGTGCTTAGGAGGTGGAAGTGGAAGAATTGCTTTTCTTCTTTCTTTCTTTCTTTCTTTCTTTCTTTCTTTTTTTTTTTTTTAAGTTTTTAGTTTTTGAGACAGGGTTTCCCTGTGTCCCTGGGTGTCCTGGAACTCTGTAGACCAGGCTGGCCTCAAACTGAAAGGTATGTGCCAACACTGACAGGCAGAGGATTGCTTTTTAGCCAGCTTGGCTTTAGGACCCTGTCTCAAAAACAAAGGTAAAACAACTACAACAACAAAAGCCAACCAGATTTAAATTTTTTAGGAATAGCCAGGGAGAAATGGACAAATAGTATTGCTGGGTCTGGAGAGATGGCTCAGCAGTTAAGAGCACTGGGTGCACTGCCAGAGGATAGGTTCAATTCCCAGTACCCACATGGTAGCTACAACCATTTGTAAATTCAGTTCTAGGGAATCTGACACCTTCACACAGACATTCATGCAGACAAAACACCAATGCACATATTAAAGAGTTTATTTGCAGTTGAATAATGTCAGTAAAACAGAACAGGTGCTGGTTTATTGCTTACAATGAGGTAAAACTATATACTTACTTGGGGGGAGGGGGCTTTATTTGATTCTTTAAAAAAATTCTGTAGAATTTTGTTTTTAATTTGAGTGTATTGCCTTCGTGCATGTTTCTTTTTATTGTTTGTTGAGACAGGGTATTACTCTGTAGACCTGGGTGGCCTAGAACTCAATGGATGGCCTCCAAATGTTTTTTTTTTTTTTTTTTTTTTTTTTTTTTTTTTTTTTATTTTATGTACACGGATGTGTGCCTGTGGAGGTCAGAAGAGAACCTCAGATCCCCTGGGACTGGAGTTTCATATGTTTATGAGCCACCATATAGGTGTTGGGAATGGAACTCAGGTCCTCTGTAAGAGCTGCCAGTGTTCTTAAGCCACTGAGCTGTCCCTCTATCCTGTGATTAAGATTTCCTAGCCTTTTTGCTTCTTTATATATTTTTGATGTGTGTGTGTGTGTGTGGCGGGCTAATGTCGTATTTAAGAGGAGGGGAAATTAAAATCAGTATATAGGAGGTGGTTTTGCACTTTTTTTTCCCTCCAGTGACTAGCAATAGTTTATTTACTTCTGGAGAGTATTATGAATTTGTTTTCTAAGACAGGAATGATGGTACATTTCTGTAATCCTAGCCCTCTGCATGCTAGGGGCCAGACTAAAGACCCAAATAAATAAATAAGCGAGCAAGCTGGCTAGCACGAATATGAAGAGATGGTCAACATCTTTAATCGGTGGGAGCTGAAAATCAGAACTGTAGTAAGATACTGCCTTGTTCTTACTGTAGCTTAAGTGCTGTGCGCTGTTAGGAGTGGGAAAAGGGTCAGTTGCCATTAAATCAGTGTTGCTATAGTACCTCAGGAGTAAAGAGAACAACCAAATGATCTAGTGTTCCCTTGTGGACACACTCATAACAAGAATGAAAAGCAAGCACTTTTTTTTTTCTTTTGTTTTTTTCTTTCAAGACAGGGTCTCTATGTAAACCTGGCTGTCCTGGTACTTACTATGTAGACCAAGCTAGCTTCAAACTCTTAAAATCCCCCCTTGAGACCATGCCAGGGTAGAGCAGGTCTTGAAGACATAATTGTTAATCCATGTTTTTAGCAGAATTATTCACAGCAGTCAGGCTGAAGCACCCCAGGTGCTCGTCAGTAGATGGAGGGATAAAAACATGTGGGATGTGCATTTCATAGGGTGGAACCCTGGAAACCCTGACGGGAGCTGTGGTGTGGATGATTTGGGCTCATTGTGCCATTGGAAGTAAAGCAGCCACCAAAAGTCACTCTGATTTCCCTGTGAAAGTGTCTAGAAGAGTCACTAATAGAAACAGGAGTTGCTAGGGCTCTTGGAGGAAAGGAAGAAAAGGATAGTTACTTAACAGATAGGGAAAACTCTGGACCTTGGTTGTACAACTGTGAATGTAGTCAACATAACTTCACGGCACATATACAAATGGTAAGAGAAAGCCAGGTGTAGTGGAGCATGCTTTTAATCCCAGCACTTGGAGGCAGAGACAGGCAGATCTCTGAGTTCAAGGACAGCCTGGTCTATATTGTGAATTCCAGGATAGATAGGGCAAGATAAACTCTGTCTCAAAACTCCCAAAATATGAGAAATAAAATAGAAATGATCAAGATGAGAAATTTTCCTTTGTATTTTATACAACTGAAGTTTTTTGATTTTTCAAGACAGGGTTTCTCTGTGTTCTTGGGTTAAAGGCATGTGTCACCACCGCCCGGCTACAACTAAAAAGTTATTTTTTTTTAAGACTTAATTATTTATTATACATACAGTGTTCTGCCTGTCTGTATGCCTGCAGGCCAGAAGGCACCAGATCTCACTATAGATGGTTGTGAGCCACCATGTGGTTGCTGGGAACTCAGGACCTCTAGAAGAGCAGTTAGTGCTCTTAACCTCTGAGCCATCTCTCTAGCCCCACAACTGAAGTTTTTAAAGACTGGAGAGATGGGTTGGTGCTTAAGACCACTGACTGCTCTTTCCAGGACCTGGTTTAATTCCCAGGGAATCCTACACCTTCTGCCTTCCTGGGGCACCAGGCAAACACATGGCATACAGACATACATTTAAGCAAAACACCTATGCTCATAAAATGAAAATTAGAAAACAGTTATTTAGAAAGCAGAGAAAGCTAGATTCTCAACTTCGTAGCATTACTGACATTCAACTGAAGTTTCAGCCTATGTATGTATTCTTTTTCAAATCAGAAATCTTTTATTCTTGTTCTTTCCCCTTTGCTCCTGTCTCCTCCCTCTTCTCTCTCCTCTCTTTCCTTTCCTCCTTTACTTTTTTTATAATTTATTTTTTGGTTTTTCCAGATGTTTTTCTTTGTAGCTTTGGAGGCTGTCCTGGAACTCACTCTGGAGACCAGGCTGGCCTCGAACTCACAGAGATCTGCTTGCCTCTGCCTCCCAAGTGCTGGGATTAAAGGTATGCACCGCCATTGCCTGGCCTTCCTCCTCCATTTTTGGAATGGAATTTAGACTTAGCCCTGGCTAAGCTGGAACTCTATGCAGACATATCTATAGACACAAGGCTAGTTTGTCTTGGGGGTGTTTTGGGTAGTGTCAAGACTCGTGCCAAGATCTCGTACATACTAGATAAACTCACTCTAGTCCTACTTGTAACCATAAAGACCTAAATTCTACCTAAATCTTTTATCAGTCTTTTTGTTAGTGGTTCTCCTCCCATGTGACATTCAGGCACAATTTATTCCCCGTTTTCTCAGCCTACATATCCTATGAGTTAATGTTTAGATCATTTGGTCTTTGGAACAAGAGAGAAAGCTGGGCATTGTTGGTACACGCCTTTAATCCCAGCATTTGGGAGGCACTGTGTGACCCTGGCTATCTTCAGAGTGAGCTGCCTGCTGAGCTCTGGGATTGAAGTTGAGCACCATCATCTGGTGGTGGTGCATACCTTTAAACCCAGAATTTGGGAGGCAGAGACCTGAGGATCTCTCTGAGGGGGCCAGTCTGGTCTACAGAGTGAGTTCCAGGAGGAGTCAGGGCTACACAGAGAAACTCTGCCTAAAAGAAAACAAAACAAAACAGAGTTAAATACCAGCGTGCCTTGTTTATCTGTTAGTAAATTCTTTTTGAAGCTATGCATACAGTTAGAGACTAGACCCTTGATTGGGGAAAGACCTTCCCTGTCTATATGAAGACGCACATATTTATAAAATATCTGGTGTTTGAGAATTTGTAAACGTGAAGAATACTCTTTAAACTGTAGCCACCCACTGGTTCACTTCTGTAGGGCAACTAACTGACCAAGCATCATGTGACTGCAGTAGTTGCTATTTCTGTAGCATTTTAACTGGTTTTTTATTTTTTTCCCTTAGCTGATTATGGAAGATTCCCACAAGAGTAATACTCCAGAGACTGTGCCTCAGCCTGGCTCAACAGTTCAGGGGACTCATATTTCTCAGATAGCTCATCAGGTAAGTCAAGAATAGAGTACTTACTGAGCTGGTCAGTAGTGTTCACAAATTAACCTGTTGTCTTACTACCAATGTTTAGAAAACCCAGCACAGAGAGACTTTGAATTAATGCTGTTAAGCAGGAAGAAGGAGGGGTAAATGAACCTTTAGAAAGACACCCCCTCTTTTTTTTTTACATTTTTTGGGGGAAAGTGCAAGCTGACCAAAAAACTGACTGTATAGACCAGGCTGGCCTCAAACTCAGAGATCTTCCCTTCTCTCTCTGTGCTAGAATTAAAGGTATGCACTGTTGTGCCCATAAGCCAAAGCTCCTACAGCCAGAAACAAAGCAGAACTTGCCTGGGTAAAACAGAAACCTGACAAACACAGAACATTTACCTGCCTGGCTGGAGACTTACACCTTCAGGGGTCTGTGGTCCTGGGATCTTGCCCCCAGATGTTATGGCCCAGTGGCAAAAATCCCCAAAGACCATGATGGAGACAGACCCATTGAACTGCAAAAGCAAGGTTTATTGTTCATCTAACCATGACATGGACCCTGTGTGGTTAGCTGACATAGCAGCCACCAGAGGAAGTGAAGTTCCCTGTCTACTGCTAGGTTTTAAAGACAAAAGTCACAGGATTACATCAGTAGGTACGGGTTGGTTTCTGATTGGTTGACATTTGGGAACAATTAGGAGAATTGGGGAATTTCTCAAAGTCATATTTTGGCATGAAATACCTGTGTACCAATTATTCTCATTGGCCAGTGCTGAGAGGGAACATTCTGTGGTTTTTATGGCTTTGTTACTTGCAGGTAGGTAGCCTGTTGTACATAGATACCAATAGTTTTCAGAATTGTATCCTGGAGACTACATGGAAGTTTCTGGTCTCCCCTGGATTTTCTTTTGTGGCCAAACTAGGAGGCTGGGGGGCCGGGGGTCTGCAGTTTCTTTGTGTTCAGGTTTGGCCCTAGGCTCTGGGAGGCCAGGGGATCTGGAGTTTTTTTGTGTCATATGCTGAGTCAGAAGCCTACTTGTCTTTTCTGTAGCCCATCATGGCTGCTAAAGCAGGGGGCTGAGTGAGGGTCTGGTACCTTCATGCACGTTATACCTAACATGGCCTGGAATTTTTTTTAAATTTATTTTTATTTTATGTATATTAGTGTTTTGCATGTATGTCTGTGTGAGGGTATCAGATGTGAGGGTATCAGATGTTGGAGTTACAGACAATTGTGAGCTGCCATGTGGGTACTGAGAATTGAACCCAGGTCCTCTGGAAAAGCAATCAGTGCTCTTAACCACTGAGCCATCTCTCCAGCCCGGCCTGGAATTCTTGATCATCCTTTCTAGCCTAGTACCGAGCACTAACGCTATGGTACTGGAATAATAGGCATGTGCCCAGCTTGACCATCCTCACTTCAGCATGTTCATTATGAATATATTGCAATCTTTTTTGTGACAAGCATAATCATTAGAGAATTTAGCTCAATTGTCTAGCATGTGTATTCAGTCTAGAAATGTCAACTTAAGAGTTATGAATAAGAATTTTAATATAAATTAAAATCATGTGGCAACTTCTGGCTTCTCCCTGGGGCATAGGGAGCTGAAAAGAGTCTTGTTCCTACCCAAAACAAGAGTGGGTTTGATAATTTACAGGTTACTGGCTTTTGAGACCCAGAGAAGTTGAAGGTGGGCTGTCATACCGGGAGAGAGGGATATGTCAGCTACCTTTTGGGTTTTGTTGAGACAAGATTTCTCAGTGTAGCTCTGGCTGTCTTGGAACTCACTATGTAGACCAGGCTAGCCTTGAACTTAGAGATCCTCTTGCCTCTGCCTCCCTGATTTCTGGGATTAAAGGTGTGTTGGGCAAGTCAACCACATTTTAAGACAGAGTCTCACATAGCTCAGACTAGCCTCAAATTCACTGTGTAGTGAAGAGTGACCTTGAACTCCAGATCTTTCTGCCTCTGCCTTAGAGGCACCGGCTTGGATTACAGGTGTATGTCATTCCTAGCTACCAGTTACATTTTAAAGTTATTTATTCTTTTATCTTTTATTCTTTTTATCTGGTATGCACATGCCATGACACATACAGCTTGAGATAGATAGCAGGTATAAACAGTAGAGGAATTGCAGAAGAGGGAATTGGATGTTATAATGAATGCTAGAAATACAAATAACATAAATTAGGTTGTATTAGGGCTTATCAGACTTGACATGGTTGAGGAATCAGTGAACTTGAAGATAGACTAATAAAAATCACCCAAGTAGAAAACAGAAAGAAAAGGGAGGAGAAGAGCAGAGCATCTGGAAACTATGTACAACACAGTATCTGTTTAAGTGGTAACACTGTAGATGAGATCACTGAGATGTGAGTCAGTTGGGATGAGATGGATGGATGTGATTAGGATTCCACTTTTCATATGGAGACATCTTTATTTACTGCCAGCCAGCCGAAATGAATGAACTATGTATCAAGTGAAGTATCTTGTGTGTGTTTTTCAAGACAGAGTAGCCCTGGCTGTCCTGCATCTCACTCTAGACCAGGCTGGGAGTAAAGGTGTGAGCCACTACCACCCAGTGGTATTTTGAGTCTTAAAACCAGCTTATATATTGATCAATGGATGTAGTTAGAAGACCCCTTATTTCCCTAGGAGCCTTGACAAGGAATATTTTAATGGATGCAGGGATGAAAACCTAATTTGAATCAAGAAGCATAGGAAGAGAAGAAAAATGAATAGACAAATTATAGAATGAATAGACAGCTCCCTCAAGTTTAAAGTGTGTGTGTGTGTGTCTGTCTGTCTGTCTGTCTGTCTGTCTGTCTGTCTGTCTGTCTGTCTGTATCTGCAGGTGTCTAAGGAGGCCAGAAGACACAGGGTCGGTCCCCTGGAACTGTAGTTATAGGTGATTTTGAGCCCCCGTGTAGAGGCTAGAAACTGAAACTAAATCTCCTGCAAGAGCGGTGAGCTCTTTCAATCTCTGATTTGTTTCTGTTGGTTCCTTGAGACAAGGTTTCCTGACTGTCTGGAACTCACCCTGTAGCTCAGGTCGGCTTCAAACTCACAGAGATCCACTGCCTCTGCCTCCCAAGTGCTGGGATTAAAGTTGTGCACCACTACCACCTGACTGAGAAGTTTTATTTATTTTGTGGTAGGTAAGGCACACTGCCACAGCACATTTATGGAGATCAGATGACAGTTTATGGGAGTTGGTTCTCTTTCTTTCCTGTGGGCCCTGCGGATTGAACCCAGGTCATTAGGCCTGGTGGCATTGCTTTACCTGTGGACCACCTCGTTGCCTTTCTTCGAGTTCTCACAAAGGAGCTAAGAAATGACTCTTGTCTGGGTTATAGAGTCATTTATTCACTCAGCCCCCCTCCTCCTCTTCCCACCTCTTTTCCTTCTTCCCTTTCCCTTCTCCCCTCTTCTTCCCCTCCCCCCACTCTCTTCCCCTCTCCTCCCCCTTTTCAGTGATTTGAACCCAGGCCCTCAGGTGTTGGGCAAGCACTCTATCACTGAGCTACATCTTTAGTCCCAGAAGTTTTGTTTTCATTACTTGCTTGCTTTGGTTTTTTGTTTGTTTTTTGACATAAAAGTATTCCTCTGTTGCCCAGATGGACCTCAAACTGGTGACCCTTCTGTCTCTGCCTGTAAGTACTAAGATAACAGCTAAATATTTTATTTGTGTGTGTGTGGGGGGGGGTCTGTGTGTGAGTCTGAATGTGTGTGCACAGGTGCCAATGGAGGCTGGAAGTGAGAATTGGATCCCTACATCTAGAGTCAGAGGTTGTGAGCCTAACATGGTTCTGTCACCATACTTTCTCTGCCATGAGGTTCTGTATCCCAAGAACTGTAAAGCTAAATAAACCCTTTGTTTGCCCTTAATTGCTTCTTGGTGGGTATTTTGTCACAACAACAAGGCCATTCTCAGCTGCATATTGAATTTGAGGCCAACCTGGCCTATATAAAACCTTGTCTCAGAAAAAAAGATAAAATAAAAGGTATGGCAGGCTTTGGAATAACTGGTTTTTGAGGTGGCATACAACCTCTGCTAGAGCTGTCTTCATGTTCTGTTTTGTTGTTGAGTCTAAGATTCACCATATATCCCTGGCTGGCCCTGGACTCAGATCTGACTGCCTCTGCCTTCCAAGTGCTGGGATTAAAGGCCTGTGCCTGCCCCAAACAAATATTCTTAACCCCTGAGCTATCTCACCAGCCTTCTTCGTTTCCAGTTTTGTTTCTTTGAGTAGGGTCTCTCTTCATAGCCCTGGTTGTTCTGAAACTCATTAAGATGAGGCTGGCCTCTAACTCATGGAGTTGGAGTTTTTGTTTTGTTTTTAGGAAGAACTGGTATTTCTTATTCAGGGATGCTTTTTTTTTCTTCATAATTAAAATTTTTCTTTGTTGATTGTGTGCTTTTAGTCAGGGTCTCACTGTCCTGCAGTCTGGCATACAGGCAGGCTGGCCTTAATCTGCCTCCCAGTGCTAGAAAGGCAAGTACCACCATGTCTGGCTCAGTCATTTTTGTAAGTTAAGGCTTCAGGTTAATGTAAAGTAGTGGGCTTCATTATGGCATTTTCTTACATATGTGTCATTACACTTTATTCTCATTTGTTCTCTTCCCCCAGTGCCCCATGCCATACCTCCCCACCTCTGGCTGGTTCCCTTCTTTCCTCCAGTTAGCCTCCCCTGTAGCTTTCTTATTCCTCTCTATACCCTGCTTAAGATCTCTTCCTGCCCTCTCATGGTCAATTTTCTAAGCCCCCTCCCCCCTACACACACATACACACTCACATTCACTCTTTCTCATTTTTAGTGTGCCCGTGTACTTGTCTGTCTCTTAAATGTAGTCTCTGCATATGAGAGAAAAAAGGTTTATTTTTCTAAGTCTGATATTTTTGCTTAATGTTTGATTGATTTCTAGTTTCATCCATTTGCCTGTAAAGGTCATGCTTTCATTTCCTTTGTGGCTGAATAACATTTTACAGTGTGTATACGTACCATATTTCTTTATTAATTCTCTGCTGGTGTACAGGTGTAGCTGGTTCAGCTTTCTTACTGTCAGCAGTGCGGCACTGAGTGTGGATGTGGTATGCTGACTGAGAGTCCTTCCAGTCTACAGCCAGGAATAGAATGGCTGGGTCATACGGTAGTTTTATTTTTAGTTTTTTGAGAAACCTCCATACTGGCTGCATTCGTTTTTATATCGTGTGTTAGATCTTCTATTTCTGTGAGGAATGTCACTGACTTCCAGATTGCTTTTGGTAGTATAGCATTTGCACATTGTTAGCTCTGCTGATCCATGACAGATGTTCTCTTCATCTTTTAAAGTTTACATTATACTCCTGAGTTAGATTCATTCCTAGGTCTTTTATTTATCATTTGAAGCTATTGTGAAATGAGTTGTTTTTTTCTTCCTTTGAATGTTAGTTACTAGTGTATATAACAGTTACTGATTTTGTGTTAGTTATTGCATTCTACTACTTTGCAGAAAGTGTATCAGATGTAAGAGTTTTCTGGTGGAGTTGTTAAGTAAGGTCTGAGACAGGGTTTCTCTCTGGCTTTGGAGGCTGTCCTGGAACTAGCTCTTGTAGACCAGGCTGGTCTTGAACTCATATCCACCTGCCTCTGCCTTCCGAGTGCTGGGATTAAAGGCATGCGCCACCACTGTCAATTGTTAAGTAAGGTCTTTAAGAATAAGATCAGGCTGGGGAGTTGGCTCAGCCAGTAAAAGTTCTTTGCCATTCAAGCCTGATGATTTGGATTTGATGGGGAAAAGGATAAGCTGCCCTGACTACCATGAGAGCCAGAACCCTGTCAGACTCCCTGGAACTGGAGCTGATGTGGGGTGGGTTGTGAGCTGAACTGAGGCTTCGTCGAGAGCAGCAAGTGCTCTGAACTGCTGAGTGATTTCCCAGCAACGCAGCCTCCTCTTCCTTCTATGACTTCTGCTGCGTTAAGATTTCACTTACTTTGTGTCTTATGTCTGTGTGAGAGTCTGCCATGTACGTACAGGTGCTTTCAGAGATGAGGCAGGCGTGGGACCCATGAGACTGGAGTTGTAGGCAGCTGTGAGCTGCCCAATGTGGGTGCTGGGTAATCATCCCAGGTCCTCTAGAAGATTAGCCAGTGCTCTTAACCTCTGAGCCATCTCTCCAGCCTCCTCTTCATTAATTTTAAAAGATTGTTTTGTTGAATATAATAATCTTGGTTGGCTATTATTTACTTTGAGGGTTTGACATGTATTATTTCATGGTTTATTGAAGTAGATGGAAGTCAGGGGAAGCATTACTTTTTTTTTTAATAATTTAACTTTATTTTATGTGCATTGGTATAAAGGTGCTAGATCCCCTAGAATGGGAGCTACAGTTATAAGCTGCCATGTGGGTTCAATTACCGGGGTCCTTTAGAAGAACATTAGTGCTCTTAACCATGTTCCATCTCTCCAGCACCAGCATTACCTTTTGGTTTTTTTGGGGGGAGGGGAGGGTTCGAGACAGGGTTTCTCTGTGGCTTTGGAGGCTGTCCTGGAACTAGCTCTTGTAGACCAGGCTGGTCTCCAACTCACAGAGATTCACCTGCCTCTGCCTCCCGAGTGCTAGCATTAAAGTCATGCGCCACCACCACCCGGTACATTACCTTTTTTTTAAAAGCCAAAATCCATGCACAATAATAAGACAGAAAGAAGAACCCTGGTGCGTCACCAGCTTCAGGTACAGCTCTCAGATACTGCCTGTGCCACCTCGTTCCCAAAGGGGATAGTGCTAGCTCCACCTTGGTCTACAAAGCAGGTTCCTGGCCAGCCATGCTACATACTGAGACCCTGTCTCAAAAATAAACAATACTAAACATAATACATAAAGAAGACTCAGTGCTAGGGCTTCGACTGAAGTTAGCATCTCCTGTCTTGTGTACCATTTAGATGGGGCATTCGATAGGTGCCCTTTGTATATCAGGAGTCTTCCCGGGTCACATCTAGGTTTGCGGCCTGTGTGCAAGGCAGGTTTCCCGTGCTTAAGATACTGATTTCTATACCTGGGTGCCTGCTGTCTAAGCCAATAGTGTTTCTAGGCACACTGGGGAGTCGGAGAAACAACAGTGTTGATCCTGCTCAGCCCAATCAAATGCCAGTGAGTGAGAAACGTCCTGCTAGGGGGAGGAGTCTGCCCAAGTCAAGGGCTCAGCCTACCTCAGCTTCAGGCTTCTCGGAGCCCCTGGCAGTGAATTCTGGGCAGATAGGTGGCTCCAGAGTTCGGTGGTTACTGGCCTTTGGCTTGTGACTGTAAGCCCCAGGGTTCCTGACTTGAATGTTCCTTGTTTTCAGGCCTCAAAAATAGTAGTTTCTAGACAGTAGGTTCTCTTCCAAGATGGCTCCCAAGCATTGTCCTCTTGAGACATGGTGAGTAACAAAACAATGGACCTTTTTCTCCAGTGCTGACTGGTCACACTGGAAGAGTCAAGTCTCCCAGCTGACTCAAGACTGTTAGCTTGTCCTATGTGTAGAACTGCCCTATTCTTTCCAACTCCGCTTACCTTTTAAATGAGATTCTCTCCCCATAGGGAGCATAGGGGCCCTATGCCACCACCTATTGCCCTCTGTGATGCCCGCTTCTTTGGTTTGTGGCTCTCCTATACTTTTGATTTCTGATGTGACCAATCTGTCATAAGAGGCTGTCAGTTGTTTTGTCCTTTCATTTACTGTGTCACATTGAGGCAGTGTGGTCTAATTTGCCATTTTACCCACAAGTCCTATGGTTGTGAGTGTCATAAGGTGCCTGTGTTATTGTTGTAATACAGTGCAAGGTGGGACTGAAGCAGACCCCATGGCAGGTGACAAGCACACCATCAGGCAGAAATTACATGGGAAGGAAGGAGGGGAGAAAAGAGGACACAGGACAAGCCCTGCCTGCCCCTTCAGAGGAGCAGTGGGAAAGAGTGTGAGTGGGCACTTTGCACCTGTGTGCAGACTATGTAGTGACTTTGCAGCCATAGAACCCTGGGCTGACCAGGCTACTGCCTGAGTGCACCATGCCAGGTGATGGGGGGCAGGCCAACATAATGCCTGAATCCTTACAGTTATTACATTGACAGGTGACAAACCTCTAACCATGTCCCCAGCTTCCTGCTTTTATTCTATTGAGAATCAGTGTCCCATTTCTAATTGTAGCATTGTTTCTCCTTTGTTGCTTTTCCTGTTTGATTGAAAGAGTATTTTACTAGCTGGAACTATTGTAGACCAGATTGACCTTGAATGTTGTCCAAGCTGGCCTTGAATTTCTGGGCCCCTCACCTCAGCTCCTGAGAGCTGAGATTATTGGAATGTACCTCTGAACACCCTGCTACATCTGCTCTTATAATCTTCTTTCTTAGCTATTTGGTTTTAAGTGTGGACTTCTTTTCATTCCATAGGTCTGCAGGCCTTGTAAGTGTATGGCTTGGTGGTGGTGGAGACAGCTCCATGCTGCTGCCCACAGCAGCCTGAGTTCTTCTTTAGAGACTTCTACTAATTAGAACTTGAGTTTTATCTTTACCACAGAAAAAAGTCTCAGGGTGAGCCAATAATAATACAAAGGTGTTTACTAAAAGATTTTTTGTTTGTTTGTTTTTCAGACGGGGTTTCTCTGTGTAGCTTTGGAGCCTGTTCTGGCACTCGCTCTGGAGACCAGGCTGGCCTTGGACTCACAGAGATCCGCCTGCCTCTGCCTCCTGAGTGCTGGGATTAAAGGCCTGTGCCACCAACGCCCGGCTACTAAAAGAATTTTTTAAAAGATTTATTTATTATGTATACTGTGTTCTGCCTGCATGTATGCCTGCAGGCCAGAAGAAGGTACCAGATCTCATTACGGATGTTAGTGAACCACCATGTGGGTGGTAGGAATTGAACTCGGGACCTCTGGAAGAGCAGCCAGTGCTCTTAACCTCTGAGCCATCTCTCCAGCCCCCTAAAAGAGATTTTTTTTTTAAAGATTGATTTTATTTATTTATTTATTATGTATACAGTGTTCTGTCTGCACACATTCCTGCAGGTCAGAAGAGGGCAGCAGATCTCATTACAGGTGGTTGTGAGCCACCATGTAGTTGCTGGGAATCGAACTCAGAACCTCTGGAAGAGCAGTGAGTGCTTTTAACCTCTGAGCCATTTCTCCAGCTCCCCTAAAAGAGATTTTTAAGGGCCAACAAGATGGCTCAGCTAGTAAAGGCATTTGCTGCCAAGCCTGACCTGGGTTAGTTTTAAAAACAATTTTTTTTTTTTTTTTTAGCTGGATGGTGGTCACGAATACCTTAATCCCAGCACTTGGGAGACAGAGCAGGCAGGATCTCTGTGAGTTTGAGACCAGCCTGGTCTATAGAGTGAGTTCCAGGACAACCAGGACTGTTACACAGAGAAACCCTGTCTCAACAAACAAACAAACAAACAAAAAAAAAATTTAAGGCTGGGTGGTAGTGGTGCACACCTTTAGTCCCAACACTAAGGAGGTAAAGGCAAGTGGATCTGTTATTTCCAGGTCAGCCTGGTCTACAGAGTTAGTTACAGGACAACCAGGACTACACAGAGAAACCCTGTCACAGGAGGGGGGAAAAATTCATTAAAATTGTATAATGATATATGGAGTTACATGTATTGTGGGGTTTTCCCTTGGTAAATAGTAGTATGAGTCCTTGTGGCTTTTTCAGACACCCTTACTATAATTTTACTCATCTCTTTCCTTCTGTATTACCTCTTTCCCCTTCCTTAAAAACAAAAAAACTATAAACATAGAGATGAAATGCCCTCCCAGTGATGTCACCCACACACACTGTGTTATCTAGCTCTGGCTAATACCCAAAGAGGAGCCAGTCTTTTTTTTTTTTTTTTTTTTTTTTTTTGACTTTTTTTGATTGTTTTTTTTTTTTTTTTTTCTCTGTGGCTTTGGAGGCTCTCCTGGAACTAGCTCTTGTAGACAGGCTAGTCTCAAAATCACAGAAATCCACCTGCCTCTGTGCTGGGATTAAAGGTATGTGCCACCACCTGGCTTTGAGACTGTTTCTTTATGTAGCTCTGACTGTCCTGGAACTTCCTCTGTAGACCAGGCTGGCCTCGAACTCATAGAAATCCTTCTGCCTTGGGGGCTGGAGAGATGGCTCAGAGGTTAATAGCGCTGGCTGCTATCCTAGAGGTCCTGAGTTCAATTCCCAGCAACCACATGGTGGCTCACAACCATCTGTAATGAGATCTGGGGCTAGATCTGGTGCCATCTTCTGGTGTGCAAGCATACAGGCATACAATCTTAAAAAAAAAAAAAAAAGAAAGAAAGAAAGAAGAAAAGAAATCCTTCTGCCTCTGCTGAAATTAAAGGTGTGCATCACCACCATCCAGCTGAGGAGCCGTCTCAAAGAAGATCTTCCTAAGGCACTAACCTAAGCCCAGGCTTGTACACTTCACATGTAATGGATGTCTCCTGACGTCTTTTAGGTTCTGGCCACAGGTTACACTTGGAGCAGAGACAGATTACAAGATTTACACAATGCCGAGTTCTTTCTTCAGTACACCCATTTTGTTCTTTTCAAATAGCTTGTTCATTCAAAGAACTATGCTGTTCTCAAGAAGAGAACTGAGACTTTATACTCTAGTAGGCCAGGACTTGAGATTGATTGTGAATCTCTTGGGGGTGGGCCTAATGGTTGCTTGCTCCTGGTGAACAAACAGTTAAACACCCTAGCATGGTAAGTTCCGAGTATCTCTACCCAGTCTGGTTGGCATACTACTTTTCTTTGCAGTATTTTGTGGGTATTGCTCCCATCCCTAAATTTTGCTTTGTGTGATTTAATGTCTCCTTGGTAAATCCTTTATAACATCAGTTCTGTTGCTTCAGCATCGATCTTAAAATGTTTGATAGTCTATGTCTAATGCTGTCACTATCTCCTCTGGGTCTGATTCTGGTGTTTATTGTTTCTGCTTTTTCTGATGCTTCATTTCTTACTGGCCATTAAGCTTTAAAAATGACTACTGGGGATTGTTTAGTTCAAGCAAGATAACTGTATTTCTTGAAGCTGTTCACGCTACAGAAATCCTTGGAAAGAGTCTAGAACAAGAGTTATCAGTGAGCTGGGCAAATCCAAGTGTTGTATCTGAAGTCCAAACCTCTCCACCTCCTTTCTTACCAGCTCTTCCCAAGAGAGAGCTCCTCTATGATCTCCCCAGTCTCTTTGCAAGGAATGGCAGGGTACCTCTGATCCAGTATCATTGTCCCAGGAAGCTATCTGGGAAGGAAAGTGTCAGCCTTCTTTTCCTCCTGAGCACATAGTGACTGGCAATGTTGTCAGATTAGTGAAAGCTGCTGTTATCTGAGTCACTAACTAGTTCTTTTTTCCTGTCAGATGCAAATTTACTATGAGATACGAAGGGTGTTGTGAACTCAGAATTCTGAGGATTTGCTATCTTTTTTGAGACCAGACTGGCCACAACATCATTATCTCTCTGTTTCCTGAGGTCTGGGGTCACAGGAATGAGCTGCCATACCAGGCTGGGACTTATTCCTTGAAGATGATATTAAATATGAGACAAGCTTCTCCCAAAGAGCTTGGTCTCCATGGTGGTCAAGGGAAGTTTAGATGGTGCAGAGGGCTGATTCTCCCTTCCAGAGCCTCTTTGAATTATTTTATGTTTAAAAAGTAAAGCCGGGCTGTTAGAATAAATATTTCTGCCAAAAGCTGCCTGAGCCCCACCACCACATGTGTGCTTTATGCCAGCCGCCTGCCCGAGTTAGGCCCAAATGAATACACAGAAACTTTTATTAGGTTCAAAGCTGCTTGGCCAATGACTAGGATTCTTATCCGCTAGCTCAGTCTTAATTATCATAAATCTATATATGATATAAGACTTATCTTATTGGACGCCGTGTTGGCATCCCTCCTGGCCGGTGGATCACATCGTGCCGCTGGAGCAGGAGCGGAGGGAAAAAGAGTGCCCTTCCAGTTTCTCCTTCGCTTAAATATGAGTCTCCTTGCTATGTCACTTCCTGCCTGGATCAGCACTTCTCTACTACATTTCCCAGAATCCTCTTTGACTCCTAGTCCTGCCTAACTTGCCGTTTCATTGGCCAAACAGTATTTTATTTAACAATCGATAAGATAAACATACACAGTACATTCCCCATCAGCCGGGTATTGGTGGCGCACGCACGCCTTTAATCCCAGCACTCAGGAGGCAGAGGCAGGCGGATCTCTGCAAGTTCGAGGCCAGCTTGGTCTCCAGAGCGAGTGCCAGGATAGGCTCCAAAGCTACACAGAAAAACCCTGTCTCAAAAAAACAAAAATAAATAAAATAAAAATGAAGTCAGGTGTCGTAATTCAGTTTTAGGCAAATATTTGATCTTTAGTTTAAGAGTTAAACATATGCCGGGCAGTGGTTGCACACACTTTAATCCTAGCACTCAGGAGGCAGAGGGAGGTGGATCTCTGTGAGTTTGGGGCCAGCCTGGGCTACACAGAGAAACCCTGTCTCTACTTAAAGCTTGTTTTAAAATGTTTAAGAATAGTTAATATTTACTGTGTCCACCATATAAAGTGCCTTACACATATTGGGTCATTTAAAGCTGAGCTGAGACAATGCCGATACTGATACTACAGTTGTCGAAATTGCATGCACTTGTATTAACACCTGTCACCTCCATCTCTTCTCTGTCCTCGTGGCAGCACTTGGCCACTGCCCTGCCTTCAGTAGTTTTCCCAGGGCAGTTCACTCACTTGGCTCCCCTGTTTTCCTCTTCAGTCTCATTTTTTGTTCTCTTCTTATTCTTACTAGTCTATCGATGTTAAAGTACTTTTGCATTAAGTATGATTGCCTGTTTAATTTTAAGGCTTTAAGGACTCCAAAGAGCTTTGCCTTCCAAATTTCAAATATTCACTTCATTTTTAATTATGTGTATTTGTTTGTGAGCACCTGTACATGTGTGCAGGTGCCTGTGGAGGCCAGAGGTATCCATTGCTCCTGAAGCAGCATAGTGTGGCTGCTAGGAATTGAACTCTGGTCCTCTGGAAGAACAATACAAACTCATCATCCCCGAACCAGCTCAATCTCCAGCTTCCATCTAACACAGAGCTTGATCTGTAGGCTTAGAGATTCAGCAGTCTCCTTAGCATGTCTAAATACAGTGCAGGGTGAGATCAGAAGTGTCTTTTTAGTAAAGGTTTACGTATGTATTTTATGTGTATGAGTGCCTTGTCTACATGTTGGGAATTGAACTTCCAACCTCTAGAAGAGCAGCCAGTGTTCTTAACTGCTGAGCCATCTCTCCAGCCCCCAACTAGTATAAGAGATAAGTGTTAATGTTAGTTCTGGGCTACTGTGTTGTATGTTCTTTTTTGGTTTCTTCAGACAGGGTTTCTCTGTCCCAGAACTCACTCTGTAGACCAGGCTGGTTTCCAACTCAAGAGACCCACCTGCCTCTCCCTCCCAAGTGCTGAGATTAGAGGTGGTGTGTTCCACAGTTTTGTTTAATTGTTCTCCCTTCTTCCTTTTAGAGCTTTGAAGTAATGTACAGTGCATTTAGGTGACAGAAGACAGATCATTTCTTTGAAAGTTAAAAGCTATTCTCTCCCAATCTGTATTCTTCAGCATATTAAAATCAGTTCTGATTTTTAGGTGTCATCTTTATCAGAAAGTGAGGAGTCTCAGGACTCATCTGACAGCATAGGCTCCTCACAGAAAGCTCACGGGATCCTGGCCCGGCGTCCATCTTACAGGTTGGTACTTGGTTATCCACTGTGTTCAGATCGTTCTGTGAAAGTCTGCAGAGTCCACATATGGTTAGGCAGGGCTGCAGATGTTAAGAGAGGAAGGCTGGAAGCAGCTTAATCTAAAGAATTGAGACTTAAAATGGTTTGTTGTTGGTTTTGATACAGGGTTTTCTATGTAGATCAGACTGTCCTCGAACTCAGAGATTCCCTTTCCCTCTCTTCTCAAGTGCTAGGATTAAACGCACATGTCTCTGCGTTCTGCTGGTAGTTGTCTAAGCAGGACAGCCAAGTGCAGGATTCGGCTGTTTTGTATGCTTTTTCTTCTGAAATACCGCCACGCTCCACAAACCCCTACATTCTGAATACCTAATTCCTGTATGTGCTTACCAGAAGACTCTACTTACCTTTTCCTGACTGCCCTGAGACAACAAGATCTTTGTTCTGTGGCTCCTTTTGTACTTGTTAGCATGTATATGACTGTATGCCTTTAGCGTCGTTTATGTTCATGGTGTTTGCCTGCGTGTGTCTGTGTGTGGCATGTATATTTGGGAGACTAGAAGAGGGTTTTAGATTCCCTGGAACTGGAGTTACAGGTGTTTGTGAGCTGCCATGTGTGTGCTGGGAACTAAACCTGGGTCTTCTGCTAGAACAGTAACTGCTGAGCCATCTTTCTAGCCCCATAGAATTCCATTTGAAGAGGATGGCCATATTTTTCTGTGATGCCAGGTCTTAGCAGAGTCACCATCCTTTAGTAGATGCCAAGTAATTACTTGCTTGGTGAATGGGGATCTGTAAGTAGTACAACCAACTAACAAGGCCTTTGGAATTGTCTGAATTTCGTATGGATAAGAGTAGGCGCGTATTTGGAGTGAGTGAATTTGTGACAGTACCATGGTAGAATTGACCAAAGCTGGAGGCTGTGTGGTAGGAGGAACCAGGGACAGAGAATGATGAAGCGTGTAAACAGTGTAGTAAGATTTTAGGTGGTGCGTTGAGAAGTATGTATAGTGGTCAGTCCATCTGAAGAATAAATAGGACAGAATTACTAGGTGTAAATCTAGGTAACACTAACTTGATCTTCATAAGAATGAGACAGCAGAAAAGCTCCTTCAGCTAACAGCAGCATAATCCAGGGTAGAGAGGAGGAAGGAGAGCAAGTCTACCTGTTCTAGGCCCTGCAAGAGGAAGAAGTCTATCAAAAAGGTGATCAGGAACTTGTAGTCTCTTGAGGAATTTGGACTCCATTGATCAACAGTTAATGGACAGACACGTTAACTTTGTACAATTTTAAAAGATTTGTTTTTATTATTATTCTTAATTATGTGTATGTGCTCATGAGTACAGTGCCTACAGAGGCTGGAGGAGGTTATCAAATGTCCTGGACCTGGAGTGCTGAAAACCCAACTCAGGTCCTCGGTAAAAGTGCTCTTAACCACTAAGCTATCGCTCCAGCTGCAGTAACTGGCTTTGTTTTTGTTTTGGTTTTTTGAGAGGGTTTCTCTGTATCTCTGGCTGCCCTGGAACTTGCTCTGTAGATCTGCCTGCCTCTGTCTCCTAGTGGTGTGTGTGCTTTTTTTTTTTTTTTTTTTTTTTGATAGGAGTTTATAGTCTTCCCAACATAACCTTGATAACCCTGGAGAGCTCGTGGGAGTGCAGTCTCTGCATTTTGATGCTAGTAGATCTGCTCTTCCCCTGCCTATAGTATTAGAAGTTGAAAAGGCCAAGTTGGTCTTTTTAAGTGAAGGACACTTCAGAATAGAGCCTGTCATGCAGAGGAAGGAAGTGCAGCACAGGTATACAAGGGGCCTTGCACCTAGAGAGAGGAGTGTGCTGTATTTTTCTTCAGTGTAGCTAGCCAGGTGGGTACTGGGAATTGAATGAACCCAGGTCCCCTGGAAGAGCAGTCATTGCTCTTAACCACTGAGCCTTCTTTTCTTCAGGCCCCCTAAGACTTTTTTTGGTTTTTCGAGACAGGGTTTCTCTGTGGCTTTGGAGGCCGTCCTGGAACTAGCTCTTGTAGACCAGGCCGGTCTTGAACTCATAGAGATCCACCTGCCTCTGCCTCCCAAGTGCTGGGATTAAAGGCATGCACCACCAACGCCCGGCCCCCTAAGACTTCTTAACACTATGGTTTGGGACTCTCCTCTGCTATTTTATTTGTTTAGCATTTTGAGACAGGGTCTTACTGTGCATCTCTGGCTGGCCTGGGACTCACAGATTAGCTACCTCCACCTCAGAAGTTAAAGGTGGGCACCACTAAGCTCAGCTCGATAGTTGTAATTTTCTTTTTCTCTTGAGACACAAGGTTCCTCTGTATTGTCCTGGAGGCTGGCCTGGAACTCACTCTGTAGACCAGGCTAGTCTCGAACTCCCGAGTGCTGGGATTAAAGGCACGTGCTACCAACGCCCAACTGATAGTTGTAATTTTTAAAAATTTAACATTTATTGAGCCCTGTACACCCAATTTTATGTATATGCTCGTGCACTCAAAAAGGAAAAGAGAGGCTGGAGAGTGGTGGTGCACTCCTTTAGGCCTAGAACTCAGAAGGCAGGAGGATCTCTGTTACTTCGAGGCCATCCTGGTCTGCAGAATGAATTCCAGAACAGCTGGGGGTACAGGGTTCTCATAAGGAACAATTCTCTCTTCCGACTAGTCCTCTTTCTGAATGAGTAAGGAAGCTACTTGATTTCCTTGCTTGTAACCCACTCACTTGTGTGGTTTTCCAGGAATCCCGGCAGTCATGCTATCCTTGTGTTGAGCTCTTGTTTGCAAGGGAGTAAGTATCTTGGGGTGTCTGGAAAGGTTTCCTTATGATCTCTCCTTTTGGAGTTTTTGCTGGCAGCAGTTTTTTGGGACAAATGTTGGCTTCTCTGTGCTTGTAGGTAGACCTAGGATAAGACTGGCTTGATAGGGTTAAGTCAGACTACCCAGGACCCGGCCCCTTGGTTCCCACTTCTCTCTCCAAGCCAGCTTGTCCTTGCAAGGTCATCTACAGCAAACTGCTTCAGGAACAATGACACACAATTTTTTCCCTGTCATGTTTAAAATTCTGCCTTGTTACGTCTGTGCACACGAGTTATTGCCATGTTGAACTAAGCTGACCTGTCCCAACCTGCAGGACATCATCCTGGGGCAAGAGACACAGAAAGAATGAACACAGGACAGGATTCTGATCAAGTGGCAAACTTTACTTTTCTCAGGCTGGCTTATATAGTCAGGATATGGGGAGGGGCAGAATGGGTTGTTTGTGCACCAGGTGTTGGTATAGGCAGGCTATCAGGAAGTCACAAAGAGGATGTTTAGCAGGGTAAAGAGTTTATGAGTAAGAGGTCCAGGGAGGGTTGCCTAGGTGACTGAGCCTGTGGGTAGAAGACTGGGTCAGGTTGTTTCTTTTCTTGAGCTGAGGTTCTAAGGAGCTGCTATGTAAAGGTTAACTATGTGGCCTGCCAAGCATGGTCTAGGGTCTCATGCCCAGCCCTGAGATTTGGCCCCCAACATATTCCCCCTTCCCTGTATAAAAAGAGGTGGCCAAATTTTTCAGCAGAGGGGGATAGAGGCCTGGCCCCCAGTTGGAGAATCTATGTGGATTTTATAAAGGACATTTTTCTCTGACCTCAGGGACGGGTTCTCGGAGCCATCTGAAAGGCAGGACCGCCCGGATGCCTTTTGTGGGGGTAGGGAAGCTTTAGGACAGCGACCCCATTGCGCACAGGCATATTCCTCAGAAGACGAGGTCTCCTTGCAGTACCATCCAGGTCTGCACCTCTGAAGCTGGCGGTGGGGAAGTGGGTTAGTATTGGGCCAGGACAGGCTGAGTGGCAGAGTCCATTTGTTGCTTGACAAAGGCCACAAGTCGATTAAAGGCCCAAGAGCCCTATTCAAAGGTCCAAGGAGGGAATCGAGGAGGGTGGTTAACCATGGGGAAATAGTGGGAATGGGTAGAAGGAAGCAAAAAGGAGTAACAGGAGGTTATTTTCCCAAACAATCGAAGCCAGCCAAGCCGATCGTTGATCAAGGTCATTTTCAGGGGGGCGTGTAGATCAGGACATTGGACAGCAGTGTCAGAGACATAGGACAGGACCGTCAGCATGTGTTCAGACATACAGCCATCTTCTCCTGACATTGAAGTTACGTCACAACAGAACGATATTGAAAACACTGTACTTGCTGTAGAACCAGAAACCAAAACTGCAGAAATAGTTACTGAAGTGGAAATTCCAGCACTTAATAAATGGTCCCACAAAAAAGCACTTGGTCAATGAATGGTTAAGTGAGAGGAATGAAAAGACAGGAAAACCTTCAGACAGCTTTCAGAAAGGCCTCTGCACATAACTACAGATCCAGAGGTGTTAGCTACACAACTCAATTCTTTGCCAGGTCTCACAGCCCCCATGTATACTCTACTCCTAAGCATTATATTAGACTACCGTCACCATTCCTTTTCGAAAACAAACTACTGAAAACATTTCTGGCTCATGCAAAAAGCGAAAGTGGAAACGCCAAGAGTGGCAATTTGGACAGTGAGTTTTTCAGGCCCAAAAGTCTCATAATAGGAGTCCCTCCTGAGATCCACATCTCCTTACCCTCCTGCACTGCAGAGCCAGCTTAGTGTCACTGTCAACCTTAACCTCCCTAATTCCATGACCTCACTTGTAACTTCCCAGCATTCCCCAGGAATCGACAAGAAGAATGTTGAACTCTCCCCCACCATTGGCCAAGGTAATAGCGGACTCCATGGATCCACAAGCCAGGTGCAGAAACAAAGAAGCACTGGCAGTTTCTAACATAATAGCATTAAGAACATTGTGTGAAGCTTTTTTTCTTTTACTTTTCAAACTAACCTAACATGGGCTTCTCACTAGTGACCCTTCCCTAACCTGGCCCCATCCCACACTGTACTGTTACACTTCATAGCTTACAAAACCATCTGGTCTGCCATGTTGTCAGATGATCAACTCTTGGAGGTAGTTGCCAACTCTAGCCCATTTCTTTTCTTTAATGGTTCCTTCCTGGGGGAACCATGGGCAAAGATCCCTGAGAAAGAGGAACTTTTTTTTTTTTTTTAATTGTTTTTTAATCCGAGTTCAAGTCTTGAGGGATTCTTTGATCCTAGAAAGATATAAATCTTCCTTGCTAATTTTATCAATTTTTTTTTCTTAACCCAAGTTTCCCTGCATCTTGAGGGATTCTGTGACCCCAGAAAGAAATGTCTTCCTTGCTAAATGCTTGTCCCATTACTCACCTTTTCCACGTAGGTGGTGCTCATGAACCGAAAGTCCCAAGAGCTGGGCAGGCTGCTGGGTCTTCTTCCAACCGAGGCTCACAATCGACCTTGTCGTGAATGCCTCACTGCATGGAAGGGCCTGTCCCTCTAATGAGCACTGAAGTTCCCAGATCCCCAACTCTATCCAGCTGCATGTTGGGCGCCAGTTGTCCTGACCTGCAGGACATCAACCTGGGGCAAGAGAGTCTGGGATCGGGAATGGGGACAAGAGACACAGAAGGACCACAGGACAGGATTCTGATCAAGTGGCAAACTTTACTTTTCTCAGGCTAGCTTATATAGCCAGGATATTGGGAGGGGCAGAATGGGTTGTTTGTGCACCAGGTGTTGGTATAGGCAGGCTATTAGGAAGTCACAAGGAGGATGTTTGGCAGGGTAAAGAGTTTATGAGTAAGAGATCCAGGAAGGGGTTACCTAGGTGACTGAGCTGTGGGTGGAGGACTGGGTCAAGTTTTTTCTTTTCTTGAGCTGAGGTTCTAACAGGCTGCTATGTAAAGGTTAACTCTGTGGCCTGCCAAGCATGGCCTAGGATCTCATGCCCAGCCCCGAGATTTGGCGCCCAACACTAACCTAGTTGAGTGCTGGAGAATTCAGAGATCTGTCCCATCCAGACAGCAGCACCTTAGGTTAAACTCTAGAATTCCTGAGTTAAGGTCACTTGAGGATGACTCACAGGGAATACGTTTGTGAGATTTAAAGCCATTCTTAGCAATAGCTCTTAGAAATACTGCATTGTGGGAACTCAATCTGTCTCAGCAGCTGGCCAAGTTTAAAGACCAAGTGCTCCTAGATCCTGGAGAATTTAGACGGGGTGATTTGATAAAACACACTGAGCCGATTAGGACTGGCTTCTGCTTTTAGTTAATCTCTTTCCTGTCTTTGAGACAGTCCATTACTGTGTAGCCCTGCTCATTTCAGACTTCTGATCCAAGTAATCCTCCTGCCTCAGCCTGCCAAACTGACATTAAAGGCATGCATCACCACACCTGGTTAAATGATCACACTTTTAACCTGAGCCGGTTATGTGTATAATATCAGCACTTGGGAGGCTGGGTTGAGTGGGAGAGTGTCTTTGTAGGGCACAGTCATTAAACAGAGTTCTGTTCTGTTTTTTTACAGAAAAATTTTGAAAGACCTCTCTTCTGAAGATATACGGGGCAGAAAAGGAGACGTAGAAAATCCTGGCATTTCTGCTGTCACTTCTATGTCTGTTCCAACCCCCATCTATCAGACCAGCAGCGGACAGTACAGTATGTATAGGAGTTGCTTCCATATAGTAGACACACAGAGCTCCTCCCCTCTACAGCTCAGAAGTGATGCCACAATTTTCCTGGCCAGTCTTCTGTCACTTTGGGAGTTTTGATAAATGTTGATGTGTAAGACCACTCAAAAGTCTACTTGGCAGTTGAAGTATAGCTCGGTAGTGAAGTGCTCGACCACCTACCATATTGGCACCTTTCATCCATAAAGAACCTGTCCCGTTTGACCACCTTTCAGCCCCCCATAACCTCTCAGCA
Source organism: Cricetulus griseus (assembly GCF_003668045.3). NCBI lineage: Eukaryota > Metazoa > Chordata > Mammalia > Rodentia > Cricetidae > Cricetulus > Cricetulus griseus. The sequence continues at coordinate 396,737,553 of NC_048595.1, forward strand.
CTACACCTTCCCGAATCCCTGCAGAGAGAGCCTCCAGTCCATCTTTCACCTGGCTCCTTTCATACCTTATTTTTCTTCTCCATGCCTATAATCCCAAACCTGGAAGGCAGAGGCAGGAGGTTCAGGAGTTCAAGATCATTGTTGGTTATATGGCAGGTTCGGGCCAGCCTCGATTAAATGAGGCCATCTAAAACCACATCAGACCCTAAGAGAATTAAACTTTTGAATAAGATTCTTGCTCCATTCCCTATAGTGACTTTCTTTTACACCTAATATAATACCCCAGGCCTGTAATCCATTTCTGGGTTAGCCTTCCAGTCTGGCCACACAGACTTTGTTTCTGTACCTCCACAGCCCACACAATTTTTTTTTTTTTTTTAAAGATTTATTATGTATACAGTGTTCTGCCCCCAGGCCAGAAGAGGGCACCAGATCTCATTACAGATGATTGTGAGCCACCATGTGGTTGCTGGGAATTGAACTCAGGACCTCTGGAAGAGCAGCCAGTGCTCTTAACCTCTGAGCCATCTCTCCAGCCTCCCCACACAATTGTTTTTATTCTTCAGGGTCTTTGAGGTTGTTACCCCTATGCAGATAGTCACATGGCTAGCCTCATTCCTCTAAATGTCACTTAAAGGGACAACTCTTTTGTTTTTTAAGGCTGATTATTTGTGTGTCTTTCTGTGTGCACACAAAGAGGCTAGAAGAGGAAGTCAGGTGTACTCTTTTTAGCTCCACCTCTTCCTTTGAGCCAGGGTCTCTCCCTAAACTTGGCACTGATGGCAAACTCCAGCAATCCTCCTCTTCAGAACTAGAGTAGAGGTGTACATAGGACGCCTGACTTACTACATGAGCTAGGCTCTTGAACTCGGATGCTCATGATTGTGCAGCCAGCATTCTTAACCAATGAGCCATTTCTCCAGCCATAGAACAAGTCTTTAAGACTGACTCCCCATGCTTGAGGTTTCTTTACCCCTCCAGAGTTCTTTGGACATGTAAGAAACTGGGAACAGTGGTTGCAGAAGTGACAGTGCGGAGGTTGACACTGACATAGCTAAAGCTGTGTGTTTCATTGTCACACACTAGTTTCACTGGCACCTCCCAACAAAGACTTTTAAAGGCAGCAGAAAAGAAAAGGAAAAAACTGCTTAGAAGCTTATGCAAGTATTTCAAGTGGTAAGTGTAAATAACTACAACTACAAACTAGTGCTTAGAGCAGTTCAGTTCAGTAGGATTTTCATATATGATGGCAATGTTTACTGTATTTAGGATAGTAGCCATCAAGCCAAATGAAGCTTTTGGTGACTTGATATGGGACTGGTGGGAATAAGGAACTGAGTTCTTTAATTTTATAGGGTGGCTACATGAGGCTGGTAGCTACTGTATTGAACAGTGAAGCTTTAGAATAAACAGGACAGGTAAATACACGTGGTAAACTAGAACAGGGCAGTTTGCAAACAGAAAAAGTACATTGTTTGCTTATGTCTGATAGCTAAATACTCATCTGCAGCTATGAGTATTTCATACATATATTTGATATATGTTACTATCAGTCCATATGAGGAAGCTAGGAACGGTATGCACCAGAGATAGTAGTGGGTACTACAAGGTATGGAGAGCAGTCACTCCCGCCCTGCAAGTAAATAAATTAGGACAAGCAATGAGAGTTTCTGTTATAGATTTTTGGAAGAGAGACTATGATATCTTTGTCATGTAGAAGAAATGGAGAAAACTTACAACTGTAATTTCAAGAGGAACCTTGAAGTCATGTGCTGAGGTGTATGTAAGTCTGTGCATATGGTAGAGTTGAGTAGGAACTCTGGGACGGCATGTCACTTAGACTCTCTAGTACACAGACAGCTATGTTTTGGCTTCCTGATAACCAAAGTCTGGAAGGCAAACATTAGTTTTGATGTAAAAGGGCACAGGAATGAGGTGTTGGCTCTGATAGAGATTTATAGGGCATCTGTTTGGTCCTGCCTCTCAGGTGTGTCACTTAAGAGGGCAGGAACATAGGTACAATTGAAAATGTAAAAAAAGTGAAAATGTCTGAGGTCTGTGGTTCACAAATGGCTTTCTGATGACTACTCTGGCTGTTCTGGAACTTGTTCTGTAGACAAGACTGGTCTCAGAGATCTACCTGTGCCTCCCAAGTGCTGGTGGGATTAAAGGTGTGCACCACCACGACTAGCTACATTCTTCATCACTTAAGTACTAACATGTAAACCAGTGTCTGCAATAGAAAGTAGAAGTTAAAACATGAGGGAGACTGACCTTCTTTTGGAAATTTTCCATAGACTAATAGTATATCTATCGAAACATACTTTTAAGGGGCTCAGTAGTTGACAATGTGTACTGCTCTTTTGAGACAGGACATCACATGTAGCCCTGGCTGGCCTGGAACTATCTAAACCAAGTTCTGAACTCAGAACACATGCTTTTGTCTCCCAAGTGCTGGGATTAAAGGTGTGTGCTACCGACCTGGCAACACAATTTTGTTTCCAATTTTTAGTTAATGTGTGTGCAGAATGTGTGAAGACATTAGATGAACTCGTGTCCTCAGGCAAGCATCTTTGCTGACTAAGCCATTTCCATAACCCCTAAAACACAATATTCTTTGTTTTTGTTTTCCAAGACAGGGTTTCTCTGTGGCTTTGAGGGCTGTCCTGGAACTAGCTCTTGTAGACCAGTCTGGTCTTGAACTCACAGAGATCTGCCAGTCTCTGCCTCCTGAGTGCTGGGACTAAAGGTGTGCATCACCACCACCTGGCTAAAACACAATATTCTTAACTCTCCATTGTTTTGATACCTGTGCTAGCCTATTGTGATCCTGAACTCATAGTCATACAGGTGTGTCACCATGCCCAGGTTCAGAGAAAACCCTAGAATGTTTGTTTCTTTGCCCCCACCCCAAAGGGGGGAAAAAGTTAGCCATTAATTAGAAATACATGCCTTCTTAGCTATATAGAGTCTGAGCACAGCCTAGACTGTATATGAGATAAGTATGGGGGGGGCATTAGATCTCTAATACCCCAGAAATTTCTGTGGCAAATTAGCAGTTAACAAGAAATGTCCATGAATTCCAAAATGTACCATTTTTGTGAGTCATTGTGTTATTTCACAATTTGGGACTAAATCCTCGGGTAATATGGCTAACCTATAAAATTTTATTAAGATAATTGCTATTTTCAAGAGTGATTTAACCTAATAGAACTACATTCAAATCTATTCTCTATGTCTTTATTGTGGTTTATTCAAGACAGGGATTCTCTATAGGTCTGGTTGTCCTGGAACTGACTCTGTAGACCAGGCTGGCCTTGAACTCAGAGATCCTCCTGCCTCTGCCTCCCCATTGCAGGGATGAAAGGAGAGCGCCACCATGCCCACCTGCAAACCTATTTAAATGTTTGTTTTTTAAGACCTTGGGATTAGTATATTGTATACCCTTACAACTATTTTTTTCTCTCTGGTTAAAGTTGCCATTGCCCCCAACGGAGCCTTACAGTTGGCCAGTCCAGGCACAGATGGCGTCCAGGGACTGCAGACATTAACCATGACAAATTCAGGCAATACCCAACAGGGTACAATCCTCCAGTATGCACAGACTTCTGACGGACAGCAAATCCTCGTCCCGAGCAACCAGGTGGTTGTGCAGAGTAAGTTTGCTCCTTACCTACAGATTTGTCCAAGTCCTCTCTGGGGTGCTTCACCAACACTTTTTTGGCTCTACAGCTGCATCAGGAGATATGCAGACCTATCAGATCCGTACCACACCGTCTGCCACTTCACTGCCACAAACTGTGGTGATGACTTCTCCTGTGACTCTTACATCTCAGACAACAAAGACAGATGACCCCCAACTGAAAAGGGAAATACGGCTGATGAAAAACAGGTAGGTAGTAGATTGATTTCCAGAGTGGGGTAAGTTCTGCACATCTCAAAACACAGTCACATATTACCTAGATAATTAGAAAGGAGGTTTGGATCAGCTCTGTTTTTTACTATGATAGGTTATATCTAGTTCATGCCCAGTGTATCAGTGAGGTCATTTGTAAGTCTCTGTATTAAATGGCCTATCACCTAGACTTCTTCTGTTCTACTTCATCCTTTGAAATAGCATAGTTTACTGTCTGGAGAGATGGTTTGGTGATTAAGAGCACTGGCTGCTCTTCCAGAGGACCCAGATTCAATTCCCAGCACCCACATGGCAGCCCCCAACTCCTCTAATCCCGGCACTCAGGAGGCAGAAGCAGGTGGATCTCTGGATTTGAGGACAGGCAGAGATACACAGAGAAACAAAATTAAATTAAAATAGTGTTGCTAGGCAAAGCTTTTTCAAACACCATTTTCTTACCTGAGATTCTGTGGTGTGGTTCCAGAACCGTACCACAACAAATGCCACAGTATATAATGTGAGGTACGACAGTTGTGCATGTACTATACTTGAGCCATCCAGTGCTGAAGAGACAAGATACATAACTAATTTGTAAAGCTAACATCTTGCTAAGTAGTACCAGCCAGCATTACCTGAGCCGTTTAAATCATAGAAATGGCTTCTCTTCATGGACCTACCTCCACATACTTCTCTCACCTCTCTCCTTACCCTTCCAAAAGAAGAGTCGGGGCTTTACTTTAGAGTAGACCTTGGATTACGGAACCCTTGAGGCTATTCTGATTGGTCAGAAAACAAAACCTTGCCATGGCAGCCTTGAGGCTGCTTCATTTTCTGGCTTGACTAAGCTGGATCATTTGTACCTTTTCACTTAAACACGTAGGGTTATATAAGAGGCCTGACTTCCACATGAAGGAGAGAGCTGTTTGGAACCGTCAGAAATGTCAGAATATTTCTCAGAACTTACCGTTCTAGGTGGGCAGTTTGTGACTCCAGAAAACAGTTAAAATGATAACATCAAGGGCTGGGGAGATAGCTCAGAAGTTAAGAGCCCTGGCTGCTCTTCCAGAGGTCCTGAGTTCAATTCCCAGCCACCATGTGATGGCTCATAACCATCTGTAATGAGATCTGGTGCCCTCTTCTGGCCTTCAGGCATATATATGCAGGCAGAACCCTTTATACTTAATGGTAACATCTAGATCACAGATGATCGTTCAGCAGGTACAGGCTCTAGTCTGGCAATCCTTGGAACCCACATAAAGATGGAAGGAAAGAGACAGCTCCACACAGTTGTCCTTTGACCTCGGTGCAAGCACTATATGGCGCATGTGTCCCCCTCTATACACAAAGTTAAAATTTTTGTTTTTCAAGATAGGGTTTCCTCTGTGTAACTTTTTTTGGTTTCTTTGTGGCTTTGGAGCCTATCCTGGAACTAGCTCTTGTAGACCAGGCTGGCCTCGAACTCCGAGAGATCCACCTGCCTCTGTCTCCCGAGTGCTGGGATTAAAAGGTTTGGACCACCACAGCCTGGCTAAAGTTAAAAATTTTTACAAATCGTCTTAACAGTCACCATGAAACATTTCCATTTGTCTACATTACCCAGGCTGACCTGGAACTGGCTGTCTAGCCAACAGTGACTTTGATTGTGATCTTGCTCCCACTTCCTGAGTACAAGGACTATCAGATTGACTTCACCAAATGGAGCCTTGGGTGGAGTGAGGATCAAGCCCGGGCTTTGTACATGCCAGACAAGCACACCATCAATTGAGCATATCCTATTGCTATATTCACTTTCCTAACCAGGCATGAAAACTTGCTTCTTGAGAAAATGCATATATAATGGGTAACTTTATGTACTGTGTTCAAGAAGAAAAAGAGAAAAGGACCAAGAAACTAGGAGTGACAACACAAAAGGTCACAGGGGAGTGGATTGTAAGGATTACAGTATGGCAGGCTCTCTTCAGACACACACACCCCCCAAAAGGTAAAGTTTTTAAAGCAATAAAGTTAGCATAAAGAACCACGTGGGAACACAAGTGTAATTGAAAATAGCATTTCTTTACTAAGGTGACAGCACGGATTGGATGAGTTTGGTAAAAAGGTAGAGACTACTGTTTTGGAGGTTGCAAGAGATGAAATAAGATAAATGAAATGTATTATGTAAATAGATGAAAACTGATAAGATCTTGTACCCCAAGAAAGGGTCTTACAAAGTTACAAGAGTGCTTGTCCCACATGTGCAGAGCCCTGGGTTTGATCTCTAGTCCCACATAAAACCAGGTGTGGCACAGGCAGGAGGTGGAAGTAAGATGTGAGAATTACAAGGGAGGTTTGAGGTCAACCTAGCTTCCATGAGACTGTCTCAAAAATGACAGAGAAGGAGAGTTACTACAGTAAGATTTCTTTTCTGACAAGTTAACCAGCTCCATAGGGTTTTTAAGAGATTGATCAAATGTATAAACTGCCCCTTTACAATGAGTGAAGGAACCTAGGAAAGAAACAAAATCTGATGAGGTTAGGAATGAAGTAGACCCACAGGATCATGAAGCTACTACCTAAACATGCTGCTGTGCTCTAGAGATAAATCTTTGTTTTGATTTTTGAGCCAGGGTTCTTGGTGTAGTCCTGGCTGCCCTGGAACTCAGTTTGTAGATCAGCCTGGCCTTGAACTCAGAGATCCACCTGTTTCTGCCACCTGATGACTGGGATTAAAGGTCTGTTTCACCTTGTCCAGCCGAAATTCACTTCCTGATTTAGGTTTGATATGCTTAAGAGACAGGGGGCAGTCTTGTAAAGCAACCTGTGCTTTACATGAGGTCACTACACTCAAAGCTAAAAATGTCACTTAAAATTAGTTCATTTGCACAGTTCCTCAGACCCATTGATGAAAGCACTTGATACAGCTCCTGCAGATTCCAAACAGATTGAGGGGCAGGGGAAGGAGACTATTCCTCTGTCCAGAAAGCCAGACCTTGGCAGGTGAAAGTGTAAGTCACTCCTGTGAGGCCAGCTTGAGCCACCTAATGAGAATGTAACTGGTCCCATTATGCAGAACAAGAAAAAAGAAAACTTTAGGCTGACATCCTGGCACATGCCTGTGGTCTTTAAAGCCAGGTTGCACTCTATAGCTCAATTCTGACCCAAGGGGTGGGGGTGTTTATGTATAAGGTGAAATTCAAAACTTTAAATATACATAATAAATATACATAATTGTATGACCTAGAATATAGGAAAGGAGTTCCAACAATGTAACATTCAGGAAAATAATGTAATACTGAATGTGTCTGTCAATGCTTGTGTTTAGAGAAGCTGCCCGAGAGTGCCGCAGGAAGAAGAAAGAGTACGTGAAATGCCTGGAGAACCGCGTGGCCGTTCTGGAAAATCAAAATAAAACTCTAATAGAAGAGCTAAAAACTCTGAAGGATCTTTATTCTCATAAAAGTGTTTGATTCTTTAAAGAAAAAGTATTTTTATGGACTTGCTTAAAAATTAGGTGGATTTTTTTTTTTTTTTGTGGAGTTTTATAAATTCAAAGGTCAAAGAAGCTACTTTGTATTAGATTTTTACAATGCAAAGGTGACAGAGGGTAAGTGGGAATGACCATATCGAAGCTGCTGACGCAACTGGAAGCTCCAGGGGAAAAGTGCTCAAGGAAACAAACGGACTCCGCAACTTAAATAACAGTCTAACCAAAGTGGCAGACAGCATTGGTAAAGCAATCGATTCCCACTAAGTTTATATTTCTTACTATTTCCTAAAATTTGCCATTTCTCTCTCTCTCTCTCGTGTGTGTGTGTGTGTGTGTGTGTGTGTGTGTGTGTGTGTGTGTGTGTGTGTGTGTGTGTGTGTATGCGCACGCGCCTGCCAATAAATTCTAAATTACAAATGTAAAAGAAAGCATAATACATTGCTAAATATGTAAATTATGTGGTCTGATTGTTCCTTGTCATGTTGTCAGGTGTGTTAAATGAGTTGTAACAGTTGGTTTTGTTGGACTTGGGGGAATTTTGAGAAGTTTTAAACAGGCGCAGGGCACACAATGAGTATGGTGATTTGTAACATTTTTATCAGAATGGAAAGAGAATTGTCCTGAAGATTTGACAGTTTAGTTTGTTTTTGCTTCCAGAAGGTAAGGGCAATTTCTCACAAGGATATAATAATTTGTTTGATTCTCTAACCCTGTATGCAGTTAAGAGCATTGCTTGTGCTTTAACAGAATGAAGTGTTTACAGAAGCCCTTAAGATAATTTAAATAACCTGAAGATGCATACCAAAGCTTCCCAGAGGATTGATAATCATCTTCCTGTAGGTTTGTCAGGTTCTAAAGTAGTTACTGAGACAATTTTACATTGAGACTATTTTGTAATGTAGCCAATGGTACCTTTATAGGAGAAGCGACTGCCGATATATTTTTATAGTGAATCTTTATAAATTCTAATGTTGAGTTTTTAATGATTATTTTAAATGTTTATATAGTTTGTTTAGTAAAAAAATAATTTGTATCTCAAACTATCATTTTTATATTATGAGAAAAGTTTTCAATTGGCTGATATTTGAATTGTACTTTTTCTATGAAGTTTATCTAAAGTTAAAGCTGTGGTCAGTACACCAGTATTCTAATCTGTATACACTTTGAAACTGTACTGCAAAACTGTTGTGTGCCTATATAGTATGTTTCATATTGTCTATGAAATTAAAGAAGATTTGATAAGATTAAGTTTGCTGAATGAAAATTACACTGTGTGACATATGAACGCCAAGCCCCGACACACTGTACTGACACTGTGTGGTGGACCTCTAGCCTAAAGTGCAGGTAGTTTCACAGTCATCAGGGTCTCCTTGTGCTTTGATTCAGTCAGAAAGCTATCTGCTGGTACCTGGACATGACACTAGTGCAGTCACTTACCATTGATCCTGTCAAAGAAACCGTTCATTGGTATACTAAAGGCTATTTATTCCTTACTTTTTTCTTTATCTTGCACAAAACTAATCTCAAACTGATGGTTCATCAGCCCCAGTGGGGTCACACAGCCACTGGGTTTGTCAGGGTGTTGTAGCTGTAGCAGGGAATAGTGTTCAGTTGGGAGGTTGTTGTTTTTTTGTTTGTTTGGTTGTGTTTTGTTTGTTTGTTTGTTTGTTTTAGTTTTGTTTGTTTTCTCTGTGGCTTTGGATGCTGTCCTTGAACAAGCTCTTCTAGACCAGGCTGATCTCCAACTCACAGAGATCTGCCTGTCTCTGCCTCTGCCTCGCGAGTACTGGGACTAAAGGTGTGCACCACCACCGCCCAGCCTACTGTCTGTTCTTACATGGACTGGTGTAAATATTTCACCATCTGCAGCTCCAGATAAGGCATATCAGACCCTTTCTAGACTGTACATGCTAGGCCAGCTCCCTGCCAGTGGGGTAGCCCAGTAAGTCATCTTGTGATGACTTTAAAGCAAAGAATGAAGACTAGTTGTCCTTAGCTCACTGGAGTGATCAGTCGTGATGACAGGCAGCATGCACATTCTCAGGAAAATATGAAAGTACATTGTGAGCTGCTCCTGAGAAAGGCTTGACAGATGAGCAGTGGTATGGGTTAGTCAAGAGGCATACTCATCAGTAATATTGAAGGCTTTGGGGGTTAGGGTTGTTTTGTTTTGTGTGGTTTTTTGTTTTTGTTTTTTGGGTTGGTTGGGGTTTTGTGGTTTTTCCAGACAGGATTTCTGTGTATACCAGGCTGTCCTGGAACTCTCTTGTAAAGCAGGTTGGCCAACCTCAAATTCACAGAGATCTTCCTCCTGGGTGCTGGGATTAAAGGTGTGCACCACCACTGCCCAGCCAAAATAGTAATGCTGTTAAGAGATTTCCTGTCTTTTCCTCTATAAAGTGCAAGCAAAGGCACCTGTCACGGTTGAAGGAGTGAGAAGGCTGTTCTAGATTGGCCCTGCCCCTAAATCTTAGGGACTATCCTATAGGAGAGGTTTAGAACACACCTACCCACTGTCCCCTTTTTCTCATTCTTGGAGGTAGATTGTGGTAACTGTGTTACAAATTATATCTTTTCTGCCATTTCATGATTGAGGTCCTTTTTCTCCAAGTTGTTGGCATTCTATGTAGTCATTTGCTGTCTTCAGCTTGGACTTTACATAAATGTGTACTCAAGAATATTATACCACTTAGCTAGTGAGGTCATGGAAGGCCTTTTATACTTCAGTGGGCAGAAGAGAACAGGAGGTAAGTCACCTTCCCACTCCTGTGGAACTCATGCCCTTGAGATTGCTTGCTACAGTAACATCCCCAGAAATGACTAGAATTCAAACTTTAAACCCAGGGTAGTGCCAGATATGGTACACACCTGTAATCTCAGCTGAAACCAAATGGCTGAAGCAGGAGAATCATTTGAGGCCAAGTGTGGTGGCACACTCCTTTAATCCCAGCACTCGGGAGACAGAGGCAGGAGATCTCTGAGTTCAAGGCCAGCCTGGTCTATAGAGTGAATTTTAGGGAAGAGAGACCCTGTGTGTGTGTGTGGGGGGGGGGATATTTGACACTAGCCTGTTGCTTAAAGCCATGTCTCAAAGAAAAACCAGTTTATCCACTCAGAAAACAGTAACCCATGAATTCCATCTCAGACCCGAAAGAGAAAACTGACTCCTAGAAGTTGTCCAGTGACCACCTGGGTGATGTGGCATGCACCTGTATTCACACACATCTTACAGACAGTACTGCATTTATTTTAAATAAATAAATAAAAAAGTAATCCCTTCACTAAACTCCAGGGGGACACTGCCTTCTAGCTCCATCATGAGTATGCCTCATAATATTTGATGAAGGTCTGAGTTTGATATTCTGCCCAAAATCATACAGTAAACAGCAAAACTAATGTTAAATTATAGGTCGAGTTAACCCTGAAACATATGGTCTTGGTTATGAAAATGTGTCTCCGCACCAATGGTTTTGAGGCAAAAAGGTTTTTAAGCTCCTTTGCTTAAAAAAAAAAAAAAAAAAAAAAAAAAAAAAAAAGCTTAAAAACCTATTTAAATGTGTCCACTAGATGGCAGCCCTCCTTTAAACTCAGGAGAAGGGAGAATGTACACAGGAGTCCACCTATTCTTATTCTTGACGTCTTCCTACAGGAAGCAGCACGCTTCCATGGTTTCTGCTGTGCTGAAAGGTGATGTCATGTAGACCAGCAAGCAGGCCTACTTTTGACCTCCTGTCCAGATGCCTCAATGGTGGACCATAAACTAATGAGAGGAAATGAACCTTTTCCTCTACATCGCTTTTGGTGGTAGTATTTGTCACAACAACAGAATGAAACTAGAATGAGTCAACTGTTACATCTGAGAAAGAAAAAACAGTGTGAAGTTAATATGCCAGGTGAACAGGATGTGTGCCAACCTCAGACACTCAACTGAAAAAGCATTTTTTATTTCGATTCAATACAGAACACACAACTAGCTCCTCTGAGTATGAAAATAGACCACACACGGGGCAGTAAAGCCAGACTCAAGAGTTTTCAATAACTAAACCAGGGGCATTCCTTTTATCCCAGCACTGGGGAGGCAGAGTTCCAGGACAGCCAGGGCTGTTGCACAGAAAAACCCTGTCTCAAAAAAAAAATTTTGAATAGATTCTGAAGACTGTTTCTGCATGAGTCTACCCTTTCATCAGAACTATAGTCATGGCTGTTCAAAGATTTAGAAGATAAATACAGTGCTACGACTGCTTTGTGGTAAGAAGCACAGATTGAGTTGAAGCCTGGACTCTGCCTCCTTTGCTTCAGATCAGCTCTCTGCTCAGTTCTGCCTGAAGCATGCTATTCGCTCAGTGACCTCTAAAGACTGAGGCTGGACCCTGACCTGTCTCATACCTCTTCAGGGCTGACATCATGAAGATGATAACCAAGTTATTCTCTACCCTGTCCCAAACCCCTAAAAAGACACCTGAACGTCTCCAACCATTTCCCTAAACCCTTAGGGAATCACCCACTAAATGGGAGCAGTGACCCCATGAGAAATTGAAGCCTGTCTTCAAGGAGAGCAGTCATCATATGGGAACCAGGCTGTGTACTGACACTCCAGAGTCAGCTTGTAATTACCCCCTGCCCCAAGTGTGAGATTTCTACTGGGATTGTTTCAGATCTATGGGTAGATAAGTTGGAGAATATGGACACCTCAGCAATGGCGAGACTTCCAGCCAATGACTACAGTATATTTGTCCATCTATGTAGTCTGGGGTTTGCAGATGGCATCAATTGTGTTCTTTACTACTGTTAAATAAGGAGCAGGCCCATGGACCTAACTCCCACCTTTTCTTTGACACTTCACATGGTAATGTACAGATTCCCTTAAGATTTTAAAGCTGGGTGGTGGTGGTACATACCTTTATAGCCCCAGCACTTAGGAGGTAGAGGCAAACGGATCTCTACGAGTTCGAGGCCAGCCTGCTCTACAGAGCAAGTGCCAGGACAGGCTCTAAAACTACACAGAGGAACCGTCTGACACGCACTTTTAATTCCTTGAGAAAAACATTGTTTGTTTGTTTGTTTGTTTGTTTGTTTTTCTACCTCAGTCCCAGCGTCCTACAGGTTAGGAGCAGACACTGTCACCCCCAGCCCAGTGCCAAGAAGATTTCAAAAGAACTCACAAATGGATAGCCTTAACCATTGCATATTCTCTGGCTTTTGCTCTGACACTCTCCTGTGGGTTTCAGAAGGAAGATTAGCTGTCTTCCTGGGTTGGTCAAATGGAATAATCTCATTTCTCAATATTAGTTCATTTCCCTCCTACTCCTAAGATGCTTAGCCAAAGAGACCCAATGGTTAGGGTCCCAGGGTCAGCCTCTGGCCTGGGCCTTGGCCACAGCAAGCTTGGCCAGTTAACGGGTAAGTAATAGTGAAAACCAAAGGAGGTTTATCATATCAAATGTGGTCACATTAGGAAGACGAACAAAGACATCCAGTGTACCCCTGCCCCAAGTCTGTCTTTGGGGTCCTGGCATGAGAGTAAGAGTTACACTTAACCAGCCCTGGTCCTGGTGTGTCCTGATGTGAGCGTAAGCAGTCCTGGTAGCCATGTGTCCCTGGTAAGCAGCCCTTGTCACTGTGGCTAGCCTATTACCATCATTGAGTCAGCACAAAGAAAACCTGGGTGTCAAGATCTCTCCTACCATGTGTCTGACAAGTTAGAATCATGTAAAATCTTCAACCAGGCATCAGCTGCCTTCCCCAGTGAGACTCCTGAGAAAATTCTCATTTCCTGGGGACCCTTTTAAAGTATACTGTTCACTGTAGCTTTAGTTTACATCAACTCTGTCAGCCTGGAGGAGATGCCTTCTGTTCTTACTTGTTTTTAACTATTTTGATGTGTTTATGTGTGTTTTGCTCACATGTGTATATCACATGTGTGCCTGGTACCCACAGAGATCAGAAGAGGGTGTCAGATCCCCTAGAACTGGTTAGAGACAGACGGTTCTGAGCTGCTGTGTGAATGCTGGAGACTGAACTCTGGTCCTCTGACAGGAGGTCAGGTCCCAACACCAGAGACAGAAAGATAGCATGGTGAGAATGGGAGCCAGGATGTGTGGGCACAACACCCACTTTGATGTAAACTCCCATCCCCAAGTGAGAGATCATAGCAACAGGAAGTCAAGGTACAAACACAAAAGTACATTCCCCATCAATTCCTGACTGACATTGCTTCTCAGGCCTTGCTCTGGGGAAGACAATAGCTTCCAAACTGTGCCTTGCCCCAAGTGATTCCATTTCATAAAACAGTTGGCTCCATTTTGAGGGCAAAACTGGGGCAGCATGACTCCACATCTCTCCACATCTCATTTGCATGTACAAACCAACACCATCTGTCCAGCACAAACCATGGCACTGGGACAGCTATGTCATTCACACAAAGTGTCACCACCTACACACTCAGCAGATTAAATCAGGAACAGGCAGATGGATGGGTCAATGCAAACATCAGAAAAACCAGGGCTGTGAACTCATCAGGCACAGACAACAAAGGAGGCAGAGGAGCTCCTCAAGAAGATCACAGAGGAGGAGAGCATTTCCCTCCCACCTACTAGGACACAACCACACCCACTAACAGTCCTCAGACTAGCCAAAACCATCATGGGATCAGCAGGCTTAGCCAACAACTGCCAACTCCTAACTGTCACCGGGTCTTCAGCTTAACACACACTCTTGTTTGTTTTCAAGACAGGGTTTCTCTTCTCTGTGTAGCCCTGGCTCTTCTGGAACTCAATCTGTAGACCAGGCTGGCCTTGAACTCACAAAAATGAGCTTGCCTCTTGACTCGGTATCCTAACTCAGCTGTGTTCCCTTCCAGTAGGAGGGAAGACACCAATCTAGCTACTGTTCTTAGTGCACTCACAAAATGAATACAGTTTAAAAATACAGAAAAGCAATGGTAGGTTGTACTGTCAAATAGAATTCTATGAAGAGGTAGCTATAGTTGCTTACTGTAAATGGATAATTTCATTACTTGTTTTTGAGACAGGGCTATCCCCTTTGCCCAGGCTGGCCTGCAGTATGTAGCCAGGCCAATTCATTGTCTTAGGGTTTCAATTGCTGTGATGGAACATTGTCATCAAAAGCAACTTGGGGAGGAAAAGGTTTATTTCGGTTTACAAGTCTCAGGCCACAGTTTATCACTGAGGGAGGTCAGGACAGGAGCCTGGAGGCAGGGGCTGATGCACAGACCCTGGATGAATGCTGCCTACTAGCTTGCTCTCCATGGCTTGCTCAGGACCATTCAGGACTACCTGCCTAGGAGTGGCACCACCCACTGTGGGCTGGGCCCTCCCACATCAATCATTAATCAAGAAAATGCCTACCATGTTTGCCCACTTGCCAATCTGGTGGGGGCATTTTCTCAATTGGGGTACTTCTTCCCCAGATAACTCTTGTGTCAGGTTGATAAAAAAAAAAAAAAAAAAAACTAACCTGGACACCAACCTTGAACTCCTATCAATCCTTCTGCTTCAGCCTCCAAATCCTGGCCTCATGGCATAAACTATTACATGACAGGTAAGTTGTGGTCCACTTTCAGTACCAGGAGTGTGGAGTTAGGGCTCATGAAGAACCATAGATAAGCAGGGGCACTCAGAGAATCTCTCCTAAAGGCTGGTGCCCCTTCCCTGGGCACTTCTGGTTTCCCTTCCAGTTGAAGTTATATGAGCTGATAACTGAGCCCGTGATTCTGCACAGGGAATCTCAAGCCTCAGCAGGAAGGGGTGTGGTGGAGGGGCTGAGCTAGATAATGGGAAAGGCTGGAACTCTTTGAAGTACCCAGCAACTGGAGAAGGGAGGGTGGAGTGAAAGCCAGTCATGGTGGTGTCACACGCATTTAATTCCTGCACTTAGGAGGCAGAGGCAGGCAGATCTCTTCGAGTTCAAGGCCAGCCTGGTCTACATAAAGAATTCCAGAACAGCCAGGGGTAAATGGTAAGGCCCTGTCTCTAAAAACAAAACCAAAAGCTGCATGGTCTCAAGCCAAATTAGCCAAGATCACTGAATAAAACTGCATCACTACCTAGTCCCTTGAATTTGTTATTACAAGACAGGGGTCTTATTTCTCAAAAGTTCTTCTAGCTCTCCTTTTGTAAGGTGTGTGTGTGTGTGTGTGTGTGTGTGTGTGTGTGTGTGTGTGTGTGCATGCCCATGAGTGCAGGTGCCCAAAGAGGCCAGCCTACAGTAAGACTCTTAGGACCACAGCCAGGGCTTGTATGCATCTGTCCCTAATGTAAGCCTATATAAAGGCAAGTAAGGGAGGCGGGTATGGCTCTCAGCAAGGATAAGACTAAGATTCAATATGACTCCACTGTCTTAAACCAACACAAAGCTAAGGCATTTCATGACAAGTTACCTGCAAAGTCTGATATGATCTATTCCAGTCACTTATGCCTTTGGGAAAGGAAAAATGACTATAAAGCCCCTGTCTCAAAACAAACTAAAACCAACAACCAAAGAAAAAAGACCCCTGACCTTTGGAACGTTTTTTTTAGCAGACCTACTAGATGCCACTGGCAGTGTTACAACATCCAGGCTGTGGCAGAATTGTCCCTCTTCTTTATAATCCACTTACCTGCTGTCCCCACCAAGTTACTCAGTCAATGAATGATTTGTAACTTTGTTCTGTGACGGCACAGGTTCATGGGACCACTTCCACAGAGGACTGTGTCGTTCAGGTCAACCTGAACCCAGCTCCCTCAGCTGAGGTCACTCCTATCTGGCTCAGAATAAAGGCCCTCTTATTAATTTTGGAGTAACAGCAATGTTTTGCCATTAAGAAATGTTGCAATAGGCAAAGAAAAAAAAAAAAAAACCCAAATCTATGAGAAAAGATTCATATGTAATTCGGTTGATACAATAAAATGTGCTTAAATTGTTTCTAGTGTTTTATATTCAAGTGAATTGGATTTTTAAAATAAAATATTGGCCCTGGCAGTGGTGGTGCATGCCTTTAATCCCAGCACTCGGGAGGCAGGGGCAGTCGGATCTCTGAATTCGAGACCAGTCTGGTCTACAAGAGCTAGTTCCAGGACAGCCTCCAAAGTCACAGAGAAACCCTGTCTCAACCCACCCCCCTCCACACACACACAAATAAAATAAAATATTCGTCTACTTTGAGATTTTTAAAAGGCTAACTTTACTTTATGTATATAAAGGGCCCCATGTGCACATGTGTGCAGGTGCCCACAGGAGCCACAAGAGGGTGCAGATCCCCAAGAACTGGAGTTAGGCTGCCGTGAGCCACCTGATAATGAGTGCTGGGAACCAAATTGGGTCCTCTGCAAGAGCAGTACATGCTCTTAACTGCTGAGCCATCTCTCGGGTCCCAGATGGGGTTAAATTTAAAAGGCAAGAATTTAATCTTCTTTGCTGCCTGTTAATTTTGTCATCCTTTTAACAGAAGCAGATATTATTTACTTATTTAGAAAAATGCAGCACGTCAGGCAGTCACAAGAACACTGCCTGCCAGAGTCATCTGCAATTCCATTTAAGCTCACATCTTGTACTGGCTAGTTTTACATCATCTTGACACAGGCTAGAGCCATCTGAGGGGAGGGAACCTCAGTTGAGAAATTGCCTCCACAAGATCAAGCTGTAGGTGAGCCTGTAGGGCATTTTCTTACTTAGTGATGGATGGGGGAGGATCCAGCCCACTGTGGGTGGGACCATCCCTGGGCTGGTGGTCCTGGGTTCTAGAAGAAAACAGACTGAGCAATAAGCAAACCAATAAATAAGCAGCACCCCTCCATGGCCTCTGCATCAGCTTCAGCCTGTAGGTTCCTGCTCTGAGTTCCTGGCGAGGTGTAAGTAAAATAAGCGTTTTTCCCAAGTTGCCTTTGGACATGTTTCACCACAGCAATAGAAACCCTAACCAAGACACATCTTGTTTTGTTTTCAAGACAGGGTTTCTCTGTGTAGCCCAGGATGGCCTAGAACTCACACTGTAGACCAGGCTGGCCTTGAACTCACAGAGATCCACCTGTCCCTGCCTCCCCACTTCTGGGATTAAAGGCATGCGCCACCACCGCCAAGCATATGACAAGATCATTTTAACCATCATTTTATGCCTCTGGTTAAAGAGGGATAGCCTGTACATGGGGTATACTTATGTACCACTTGCTTAATTCATAAGCTACTTATAAATAGTATTTTTTTTTTTTTTAGTTTTGACAGAGGATCTTTCTATGTATCACTGGATGGTCTAGAACCTGTCATATAGAGCAGGCTTGTCTCATACTCACACTCTGCCTGAGTGTTGTGATTACAGACATGCACTGCTATGCCTAGATTCAAAGACTATGTACGTGATGATGCTCAAAATGTAAATTTATCCAAAGGATTTTTCTAAGGCCAAAATCTACTTCATCAACTTAAAACTGTACCCATTTCTCTGTTTAAAGCAGTGAGCTTTCTTAAAAACACTGGAGAGAGAGAGAGAGAGAGAGAGAGAGCGCGCACGCGAGTGCCTATGTGTAAACACAGTGTGTGGACATGTGGAGACCACAAATATCTAAACTGTCTCGTAGACTGTTAAGCTTTCTTTGACATATTTTGTAATTCTCTTCTTAAACCTTATATCCAAAAACAGATAGATAGATAGATAGATAGATAGATAGATAGATAGATAGATAGATAGATAGTTTTAGTTAGGGTTTCTATTGCTGCAATGAAACACCAGGACCAAAAAGCAAGCTGGGGAGGAAAGGGTTTATTCAGCTTACACGTCCACATTGCTGTTCATCACTGAAGGAAATCAAAACTGGAACTCAAAACAGGGCAGGGTCCTGGAGGCAGGAGCAGAGGCCATGGAGGAGTGCTGCTTACTGGCTTGTTCCCCATGACTTGCTCAGCCTGCTTTCTTATAGAACCCAGGACCACCAGAACAGGGATGGCACCTACACCATGGGCTGCACCCTCCTCCATTGATGACTAATTGAGAAAATGCCTTACAGCTGGGTCTCATGGAGGCATTTCCTCGGCTGAGGCTTCTTCCTCTCTGATGAATCTAGCTGTGTCATGTTGACACACAAAACCAGCTGGCAAATTAAATAAATAAGCAAACCTTAGATCCGTTGGGGTTGTGGCTTACTTGGGATAGTGTTGGCCTAGCATGGTTCCATGCTCAGTACAGAATTGAGAGGTTTGGTGGTGAACATCTGCAATCCTAGCACATGGGATGTGCAGGCAGGTGGATCAGAAGGTCAAGGTCATCCCTGTTTAGTGGACAGGTTTCAAGAGTAGCCTGGGCTACATGAGACCCTCTCTCAAAAAGCAGGGCAGGGCTGGAGAGATGGTTCAGTGGTTAAGAGCACACACTCCTTTTGCAGAGGAACCAAGTTCAAGTCCCTAGTACCCACATGGGGTGACTCACAATTGCCTATAACTCCAGCTCCAGGGGGATCCAATGCCTCTGGCTTCCCAGAACACTACCCTGCTGTGCACATCCTCATATACAGGCACATATCATATGCATACACTCCATCACTGTATGCACACCCATGCATACACTTCATTAAAAATAACAAAATAAATATTTTTTAAAGGTGAGGGATCCCTTTACCACTGACATTTTGTTGCAGACCTTTTTCAATTAAGAAATTCATTATTTAATAGGCACCATAGGAACTAGACTTAATGCTGACCTTCAGAGAAAGAAAGAGAAAACGTTTCCACCTTGAAACCTGTCAAAGAAAAGGACAAAGGATGCCTACCAAATTCAAAGAGAAAAGGGACTCTCTCCTCCTGAGAGGCTCCAGCCCAGGGACTTTCCCTTATTCCCCTTCTCAGCTGCTTACAGCTGGCATCTGTCTCCCTTTGTGCCTTGTCCCTCCCAGCATGGGGTAAAGACCACCAATGGGATCAGACCAGTCGAGAAAATACCAGCAATGGGAGACAGTTAACAAATGCCACAAGAGCCATGTGTGACGATGCGCACCTTTAATCACAACACTTGAGGCAGAAGTAGGTCTATTTCTGTGAGTTTGAGGCCAGCCTGGGCTACATAGCAAGTTCCAAAACAGCCAACGCTACATAGTGAGACCCTGTCTCAAAAAACAAAACCAACTGCTATAAGATGGTTTATCAGAGTTGATGGCATGAGAACATGGTGACAAATGCCTACAGTCCCAATGCTTGGGAGGCTGAAGCAGGAGCATTGTTAGTTTGAGGCCAGCAAGGCCCAGTCTCAAAGCCAACAAACTTCACTTGTGCCAGCACTTTCACAGTTTCTAACACTAACAGGCTGTACACAAACAGTTCTTATGTGTGGCTACTTGACACTAACTGAATGGTAGAGGCCAAAGGTCAAAGACAAGCAGATTGCCACACTTTAACCACTGGACCCTGACTGCATGGCTCTGAGCCAGGGGCCTGTGCTATCTTTTTGCTCTCTTTCCTGTATGTGGAGAGGTCCAAAGACAACCTTGTGTATAGAGTTGGTTCTCTCCTACCTTTTCTGGGGTTCCCAGGTTTGTTTAGCAAGCACCTTCACCTGCTGAGCCACATTGCTGGTCCCAACCAGTGAGATCTTACACAAACACTTGAAGCCTGGCTTAAAATGGCTTGCTGAGCTTTATCCTTGATGGTCAATTACTGGGAACCATGGCATAAAAACAGAAGGTGCCAAACCACCAGAAACACACTCTCTGATGGAGGAATCCCATTTAAACAAGGCTACGAGAAATACAGACCCAGGGATGTCCTTTGCTTCTGACTGTAACTGCACACATGCTATTGCCTTCTTTTCCTCGTGGATATGGGGAATCCCCAACTGCCTGCATGTAGTATGTATGTGTGTATCTCATGAACACACACCGATCTACTGGGCATTTTTATCTGTGGCTTGCCAAGAAGGTGGCTCCTCCTTAGCTTATTGTCTAATTGATATTAATGATGTTAGCCTAGACAGAGCTTTGAGGAATACAATGAATACAAAGAGAGGTGCTACTCAAGCCAGGGTTTACAAGTTTCCCTTAAAAGCTGTCTTGGAACACAGCTTAAGAAAACACCTGGGAGGCTGGAGAGATGGCTCAGTGGTTAAGGAGCAATGGCTACTTTTCCAGGGGACCCAGGTTCAATTCCCAGTACCTACATGTCAGCTCACAGCTGTCTGTAACTCTAATTCCAGGGGTTCTGATACCCTCACACAGACATACACATGGGCAAAACACCAATGCGCATGAATAAATCTTTTAAAAAAAGAAAACAGCTGTATTCCCCCAGCTGCCAAGATAGCTGTATCCTGTCAACTGATAAGTAGCTTTAGATTAGACCAGGTGCCTTGCTAATGGTTTGTAAGATAAACTATTCCCAGAAAACAAAAAGTCTTATTTACAAGGACATATAGCCAGCTCTCTGGTTTGTCAAGGTAAGCCAAGGTAAAAAGTGTGAAGCAACTTAATTGCTATGCCAGGTCTGACTAATAACCAAGAACAGTGATTAACTTCTACACAAATTCCTAACCTCAGTTTTATGGCCTTTGTTCGGATACCAAGGGGACAGAGTCTCTAACTGGCCAGGGCTACAAATATAAACTAACTTCACAGACCTGAGAAAGAGTTACAAGCTTCCCTTTTTATGGTCAAGGGTTACATGCAGAACAGAAAAAAATATATTTTAAGATTTAGAATGCAACAAGGGAGAGCTCTTTGGTCCTCAGACTAATAGCTGGGAAACCAGCATGGGACTGATCCAGACCCCCTGAATGTGGGTGTCAGTGAGGAGACCTTGGAAATCTATGGGACCTCTTGTAGTATATCAGTACTTATCCCTAGCATATGAATGGACTTTGGGAGCCCATCCCACATGGAGGAATACTCCCTGAGCCTAGACACAGGGGGGTGGGCCTAGGCCCTATCCCAAAGGATATGACAGACTTTGAAGACCCCCCCCCTATGGAAGGCCTCACCCTCCCTGGGGAGCAGAAAGGGTATGGGATAGGTAGGGTGTTCGTTGGGGGGGGGCAGGGGAGAAGGGAAGGGAGAGGAACCTGGGGTTGACATGTAAAATAATATTCTTTCTAACTAAAAGAAAAAAATGTATCACACACACACAAAAAAAGGATTTAGAATGCTTTTAACATCACTGTGCCTTGGAGAGTGCCGAGTAAGCTTCTCTGCCCTCTGCCCTGCTCTAGCTGGGGAAGTGGGACTCAGCTCTCAGCCAGGGCTGTTGCAGCTCATTCTCTACACCCCACCTGATGATACCTCACTCGCTGTAAACAGACAGTCTGGAGTCAGTGAAAGCCCAGCTTTTATGACTGCCAGCCACAAAAGGTCTAAAATGTTTATACACTGAGAAGTACAGGATATAGCACACAATTTCCTTATTTTTTCAGATTCCTTAGTAGCTTAGTTTTATAACTCCTTTAACACCCTTTCCTTACAACTGCAAGTTTTAGTCCACCAATTAGGGAGCTGACTGAAAGAGTGTCCTTTCCTTCTGTCATCTAGATTTATTGTATGAGAGCTGTTGTTTAGAGGACTCTGTTCCTTATCATTTATTTAGAAATGAAATGTGGCCTTCAAATGTTATGCCTGAAAGATTTTGTGGGTCTTTATAAGCTGTGAAAAGCAAAGAGAGTGGGAGAATTTAACACGAGAGAATAAAAAGAGAAACCATCAATAAAGTATACGAGTGTTTTTCTTTTCTCTAAGCCCCCTTAGATAGAAAAGTTTTAGCTTTACACCAACTCCATGCATTTCAGTACCCTGGACATGATCTAGAAGCTGGCTCTCCATGGTCCGGGACAGCCAGTATCAACAAAGTGCAAATACTTTGATATATGGGTCCTGGGGAGCCAACTCAGGTCCTTGTGCCTGTTGCTGACTGCACATTCCTGCGGCCCCAGCACACTTTCTTTTCTCTTTGTGTTAAGTCTGTGTAAAGTCCTAATACTCTTACCATCCCTCCCTTGTGCCTGCCGGACCTGTCTAACCTTGACTCCTATTTGTATTCTTCTGCGACAGTCCTTTCAGACACAAGTCCCAGGAATTTTCACAAGTCCAGAATGTCAATGCAGATCCCTCAAGACTGAGGTAAAATCAAAGAGAGCTTCAAGGTGGCTCTGGAGAGGAGGGAGACCCCTGGAGAAGCAGTGGTGTTCCCCCTCTGGCTAGCAGGCCCCTGATGGGCTTGGGGATCACAGATATATAAATAATTTTATGTATTTATATAAAGTTGTGGAACCATGTGAACAGTTCAGGCATTATGCTGGCCTGCCCTGTTACCTGGCAGAATGCACTCAGGAAGTACCCTGGTCAGCACAGGGTTCCATGAGAGCTAATCTACATGCAGGTGCAATGTAC
This sequence comes from Cricetulus griseus, assembly GCF_003668045.3. NCBI lineage: Eukaryota > Metazoa > Chordata > Mammalia > Rodentia > Cricetidae > Cricetulus > Cricetulus griseus. Next base: position 396,760,264 of record NC_048595.1, read on the forward strand.
CCCTTTAAGAGATACAGCCCACCCCCTGACAACAGGCAGAACATGCACAGTGGCTTGGCCACATCATTGCTACATCATTACAGGGCTGTGTAATGAGTGACCTAGCAATGTGCGAGCTCCCCCTTTTAAGTGAGCACCTCCTCCACGTGGTCACTCTCTTATTTGCCCCTTACTCTCTTACTCTCTTGCTCTCTTGCTCTTACCTTCTTAGTCTCTCTCTCTACGTTCTTTGTCTCTTCTCGTCTCTCCCCCTCTCCCTCTCCTGCCCTGTAATAAACCAGTTAATGTATCTCTCCTGTTCTTGTCAAGATGGCAGGGACCTGAAGCAGTTGGTCACATGCATCCACAATGAGAATGCAGAGAGATGCATGCGTGCATGCCTCCCCAGTGAGGACGCAGGGGGATGCATGCGTGCATGCCTCCCCAGTGAGGACGCAGGGGGATGCATGCGTGCATGCCTCCCCAGTGAGGACGCAGGGGGATGCATGCGTGCATGCCTCCCCAGTGAGGACGCAGGGGGATGCATGCGTGCATGCCTCCCCAGTGAGGACGCAGGGGGATGCATGCGTGCATGCCTCCCCAGTGAGGACGCAGGGGGATGCATGCGTGCATGCCTCCCCAGTGAGGACGCAGGGGGATGCATGCGTGCATGCCTCCCCAGTGAGGACGCAGGGGGATGCATGCGTGCATGCCTCCCCAGTGAGGACGCAGGGGGATGCATGCGTGCATGCCTCCCCAGTGAGGACGCAGGGGGATGCATGCGTGCATGCCTCCCCAGTGAGGACGCAGGGGGATGCATGCGTGCATGCCTCCCCAGTGAGGACGCAGGGGGATGCATGCGTGCATGCCTCCCCAGTGAGGACGCAGGGGGATGCATGCGTGCATGCCTCCCCAGTGAGGACGCAGGGGGATGCATGCGTGCATGCCTCCCCAGTGAGGACGCAGGGGGATGCATGCGTGCATGCCTCCCCAGTGAGGACGCAGGGGGATGCATGCGTGCATGCCTCCCCAGTGAGGACGCAGGGGGATGCATGCGTGCATGCCTCCCCAGTGAGGACGCAGGGGGATGCATGCGTGCATGCCTCCCCAGTGAGGACGCAGGGGGATGCATGCGTGCATGCCTCCCCAGTGAGGACGCAGGGGGATGCATGCGTGCATGCCTCCCCAGTGAGGACGCAGGGGGATGCATGCGTGCATGCCTCCCCAGTGAGGACGCAGGGGGATGCATGCGTGCATGCCTCCCCAGTGAGGACGCAGGGGGATGCATGCGTGCATGCCTCCCCAGTGAGGACGCAGGGGGATGCATGCGTGCATGCCTCCCCAGTGAGGACGCAGGGGGATGCATGCGTGCATGCCTCCCCAGTGAGGACGCAGGGGGATGCATGCGTGCATGCCTCCCCAGTGAGGACGCATGCATGCGTGCATGCCTCCCCAGTGAGGACGCATGCGTGCATGCCTCCCCAGTGAGGACGCAGGGGGATGCATGCGTGCATGCCTCCCCAGTGAGGACGCAGGGGGATGCATGCGTGCATGCCTCCCCAGTGAGGACGCAGGGGGATGCATGCGTGCATGCCTCCCCAGTGAGGACGCAGGGGGATGCATGCGTGCATGCCTCCCCAGTGAGGACGCAGGGGGATGCATGCGTGCATGCCTCCCCAGTGAGGACGCAGGGGGATGCATGCGTGCATGCCTCCCCAGTGAGGACGCAGGGGGATGCATGCGTGCATGCCTCCCCAGTGAGGACGCAGGGGGATGCATGCGTGCATGCCTCCCCAGTGAGGACGCATGCGTGCATGCCTCCCCAGTGATGGACATGCCTCCCCAGTGAGGACGGGGGATGCATGCGTGCATGCCTCCCCAGTGAGGACGCAGGGGGATGCATGCGTGCATGCCTCCCCAGTGAGGACGCAGGGGGATGCATGCGTGCATGCCTCCCCAGTGAGGACGCAGGGGGATGCATGCGTGCATGCCTCCCCAGTGAGGACGCAGGGGGATGCATGCGTGCATGCCTCCCCAGTGAGGACGCAGGGGGATGCATGCGTGCATGCCTCCCCAGTGAGGACGCAGGGGGATGCATGCGTGCATGCCTCCCCAGTGAGGACGCAGGGGGATGCATGCGTGCATGCCTCCCCAGTGAGGACGCAGGGGGATGCATGCGTGCATGCCTCCCCAGTGAGGACGCAGGGGGATGCATGCGTGCATGCCTCCCCAGTGAGGACGCAGGGGGATGCATGCGTGCATGCCTCCCCAGTGAGGACGCAGAGGGATGGATGCGTGCATGCCTCCCCAGTGAGGACGCAGAGGGATGGATGCGTGCATGCCTCCCCAGTGAGGACGCAGAGGGATGGATGCGTGCATGCCTCCCCAGTGAGGACGCAGAGGGATGGATGCGTGCATGCCTCCCCAGTGAGGACGCAGAGGGATGGATGCGTGCATGCCTCCCCAGTGAGGACGCAGAGGGATGGATGCGTGCATGCCTCCCCAGTGAGGACGCAGAGGGATGGATGCATGCATGCCTCCCCAGTGAGGACGCAGAGGGATGGATGCATGCATGCCTCCCCAGTGAGGACGCAGAGGGATGGATGCATGCATGCCTCCCCAGTGAGGACGCAGAGGGATGGATGCATGCATGCCTCCCCAGTGAGGACGCAGAGGGATGGATGCATGCATGCCTCCCCAGTGAGGACGCAGAGGGATGGATGCATGCCTCCCCAGTGAGGACGCAGAGGGATGGATGCATGCCTCCCCAGTGAGGACGCAGAGGGATGGATGCATGTCTCCACAGTGAGGATGCAGAGACGGATACATGCTGATGCCCAGCTCCCTTTCTCCACAGTGGGCAGGCCTTCAGACCTGCATACATAAACATAATCTAGATTATGCCCCTCAGACAAGCCCAGAGATTTTTCCCCCAGGTGATCCTAGATTCCCCTCAGTTGACAGCAGAAGTCATCACAAAAATAGTCTCTAAATAACACAGATTTCTCCTATAACCTCATGCTGAATGAAGGAAAAGGCTAAAATCCTGGAACCAGCAAGAGGAAGACATTCCACATTTGTTTTTTAAATAAAACGCTTAGGCACAATTATATATTTTAAATTGAGCCCCCCCTTTCCCCTTAAATCCCTCTCATGCCTCCTTGTCCTTCATTTTCTCACCTTTCCCCCTCATTAGTCTACCTTTTAACAAAAACATGTGGAATATCAGGAACTGCTCAGGGCAGGGTCAGCATTCACAGTCACATTCCTGAAGGTCTGCTCACTGGTGTGCCCAAGACACCATCTTCACGAAGAGGTGAGGACAGCATTCCAGCACTACTGCCCAGGCAGGTAAGTAGCTGGTAAGATGGCTCAGTAGACAATGATGACTGTCACAAGTCCTGAGAATATGGGTTCAATCACTTCACATGCATGCTAAAATTTATTTACTTGAGCACACGCCTTTTACCCGACCACTTGGGAGGCAGAGGCAGGTGGATCTCTGTGAGTTTGAGGCCAGCCTGGTCTACAGGATGAGTTCCAGGACAGCCAGGGATACACAGAAAAACTGTCTCAAATCCATCCCTCCAGCACCTCCCCCCCAAAAAAGTTCTGAGATTAAGGTGTGTACTACCACTTACCGGCTTAGACTTTTTTTTTTTTTTTTAAAGCAATTAATTGAATGTTTGACATGCACAGGAAGTAGCTAAACTCAGGATGAAATGACTTTCTCTTCTACTTGTTCAGTGCTCATTTTTCTTTTATTAAAGATAACCCAGCACTCCTGCTTCTTCTGATTGCTGTCACCTAGGTTTTCCCAATTTGTTCCCGGAAGTCTGAGCCCACGGTGTATAAGCACTGTCCACATCTTCCTCTCAGCTCACGAAGCTCCTAAAACTCACCTACCACTCAGACCAGTGCACACACACTTTGACTCTTGCTTCATCTTTTCCACAGAGTGCTACTCTGCGACAGGAAAGACCAAGAGACCTAGAAGTCTCCCTCCCCAGGTCTGAAACTTGAAAGCTGTCACCTACCCATTTTCCAATACCAATTCCTGGTCTTCAGCTTCTTTTACAATGTAGGAAACTGTAGCAGCCTCCAGAATCATTGTACATTGTACCACTAGCTGATCACGAGTTCATGGCCAGCCACAGCTGAATGAGACTCAATGCTGACAGGCAGAATGAGGAAAAAACAAAACACATTTTTAGCACTAACTCACATATGTCACAATGAAAGACCCCCGAAGAGGCACTTTCGTAGAGGGAGACCCACACACCCAGGAATCAGCGAGGCCACGAACTGGATGTAAAAACAAGAGGCTTTATTGGAGACGCAGGTACCTGGGGCGACTTAGCTTCTGTGTGGCTAAGCGCCCCGAGCCAAGGGAAAAGGGGTCCTTATATAGGAAAAAGGCGCAAGCTAGGAGCAGGGATTCTATTGGATAATTCTAATGAGGCATTATACAGAGCTATTCCCATTGGTCAATGTATATGAGGCGCTATACAGGGTTATTCAAATGAGGCAAAGTACAGAGTTATTCAAATGAGGTGAAACACAGAGTCTTTCAAATGAGGCGAAATACAGAATCATTTCTATTGGATGGTTCAAATGAGACACAGAGCCATTCCAGATCAGCATATTCTCAAGGTCTGGTGTCTGGTACAGCAGACTCAATTCCCCCCCCTTCCTGATGGCTGACCTTGGGGGCGGAGACCTTGGGACGGAGTGTTTCTCTTCGGGCGGGGCGGGGGCTCAGGGGCAGGGCTCCAGGCCGGCTCACTCGGTGTTTGTTCTCGTGCCGACCCACCTGGTGCTCGCCCTCGTGCTGGCCCACCCGGTGCTCGTTCTCGGGCCTGCCCACCTGGTGCTCGTTGCTCGGCCCAGCCTACCTGGTGCTCGTTCTCGGGCCTGCCCACCTGGTGCTCGTTGCTCGGCCCCAGCCCCGAGGCGCGGTTCCAGACGGGGCGGGGCGGGCCGGGGGCGCGAGCCCTGCCGGGCTGAAGGCTTGGGAGGCTCCGGCAGCTTCGGGGCAGGGGGCTCAGGGGCATTTCGAGCGGGTCTTTCATTCCCCCATTTCTCTTGTAACTGAATGGAATCTTCCATTCAGAGGTCTCTGGTTAGGTCTTTTTCTAAGCTTGGCCATGCTGCCTCTAACTATTCCTGTATGGTCTGTTATAGGACTACCTCAGAGAGTGATGTTAAGGATTTCTCGAGTGTATTGACTGACTCTTTTAGGACCTGGATATCTGTGTGCATGGCTTGCTGTAGAAGTTTGAAATGATTAATTCCCTATGCCGGCTGCTATGCCCCCCACTGTTATCCCTCCTAATAATAGGGCCACGGTAAAGGATATTGGCTCCCTCTTATATCGGGTTGATTTCCCTAACACGCTGTAAAGGAAATAAGGAGAGGCATAGAGGTGGTACCGGTGGAGCCCTTTTGCCATCCTCTGGTTACCTGAATCTTGTCCCATGAGGATGAAGGCTTCCAGTGAGCATGCCCTGTCGTTTCGCATCCCCATGCAAGGGAGTTCCTTTTGACTTAGCATTCTAACCAGGGAAAATGGACGGCGAAATTTCTTTCCAAACTGCTTCCTGCTGACTTTGGGACGAAGTTAGGGACCCCAGAAGGTTGAAATGCTAGTCAAAAGCAAAAAGGAATTTGGGCAATGGGGAATCCATCAGGGGCTTCTGGTTAGCAGACACTGTTGCAGAGATAGGGGGTGTCCACATCAGCAGACTGGTTCATATCCATAGCAAGTCCAGGGCTCGCAGTCTATTTAGAACAGCCTGTAGTCCACAACTGATATTCAGATGTCTGTCAGAAGCAGAAACCTGTTTAAGACATATTTAAACTGGGAACAGAGGTTAAAACTTATTTATTGAAGCCCACAGTGCAGAAAAAGCAGATATCTGGATATCTGTTCAAACAGCAAGAACATATTTATAACTTTGAGTCCTAGCAAGAACTACAGATTTGGGCTATAAGCATGTACATTTCTCCTCTGTCCAGAGAGCCGGGTATGGATTGGACAGAGGTGCCTTTGGCCTGATGAAAAGCCCTTTAAGTTTGTACTTAGATGACAACCAAAATAAACTTAAAAACCTTGAGCTTGTGCCTGAACAGTAGATAGTCATTATTTTATCAGCTAACATACTGACTAGTCTATAGTGGATCTGACTGTCTGATGCTGTCAAGCTGACAACCAGTAATATTTCAGAGATCTGAGAAGGGTATATTTTATCCGAATCTACTAAAAAGTGACAGAAGCCAGTTAGAAGCAGTCCATATACAGTTAGCCAAACCCAAGTTTCTCCATTACCGTTGGAGGCAGCTGTCTCAAAGAACAGCAATCTTCGCCAGGCCTATACTGTGAGAGGTTTTATTTTCTCTCTGTGGAAGAGGGACATGGAAAAGACTGACCTTGTTTTGTCTAGGCAAAGGGGTACAATCAATTTTCCAGCGTCCAGCAGCTTTGTCCACGGTCTCGGCCAGGTTCTGGCAGGCGGCAGGTTTTATATCTGAGCATCTCGCTCACTGGTCCAGGTGCAGGAACTGAGGTGCCTGTAATCTTCTTTGGAGATTTTGGGTCATTGTCAGGATCTGGCAGTCTGTCTGACATTATAACAATTTAAATGCCATATTCTGAAGATCTCTGAAGCATTAGAGGTCTGTTTGTCTGTTTTAATTACTTGCCTTAAGCATACATTAAGTATCTACAGGTGGCTAGGTAAGGTCTTATTTCTGTAAATAATTAGCACCTGCTCTAGAGAGGTACAGGTGATGCAAGGCCAGGGCAGGCACATCTAAGTGCCAGGATTCCTTAAACAGTAGCTTAACTTCTTTCTTAGGCAGGGTTTTTCTGTGACTTGTAACAACCTTTTCTCTGACCTTTGACAACTTTCCTCTGACCTTCTATAACTTTCCTCTGACCTTCTATAACTTTCCTCTGACCTTTTACAACTTTCCTCTAACCTTCTGCAACTTGCTTTAACCCTCTGTAACTTTCTGTGACCTCCAACAACTTGCTTTAACCCTCTCCCCCGGATTTTCAAGGGCCAGCGAGAGCTCACCGGACGCCGCCGGAACCGCGACGCTTTCCAAGGCACGGGCCCCTCTCTCGGGGCGAACCCATTCCAGGGCGCCCTGCCCTTCACAAAGAAAAGAGAACTCTCCCCGGGGCTCCCGCCGGCTTCTCCGGGATCGGTCGCGTTACCGCACTGGACGCCTCGCGGCGCCCATCTCCGCCACTCCGGATTCGGGGATCTGAACCCGACTCCCTTTCCCTCTTTATTATTTAAGTCTCCTACATTTTTTTTTTCTCAGTTAACATCAAAATTTTATCAAAGTCTTTTTTACAGTTCTTAATAACTTTAAGGCCGTTTAGATGTCCGGATCAGGCCAGATAAGTTTATACGCTCGAGCTGAGGAACAAAGAGTAATTCATTTGCGTTTATGCACATCAATTACAAAACAAAGACCAAACAACACAGAACACAGAACAGGTTTTCGCAGCGCGGTTTCGACAGAGAGTCGAAAGAATTGAGAAGGGGGTGGGGTCGAAGAAGGGGGCCCTCCTTCTTCGTCCCCAGTAAAGATTGCAAATCCCTCAAGCCGAGGGCCTTCTCCAAAGAGACTGGGAAGATGTCCAGTCATAGATCTAAGTTCAAAGTACAAATCCCTCATCCCGAGGGCTTCCCAAGTTCAAAATACAAATCCCTCATCCTGAGGGCTTCAAACGCTACCAGGACGTCTCCTGGAGCCGCGGTCGGGAGTCCGAGCTCGTCAGCTCCTCTCGGATCCGCCAAATACAAATGTACACAGCTGTATACTACAAACGCAAGCGCAGTTCACAAGACGGACTCAGACCAGACAAGACAAAACAGCGGATCCGCACAACACTTACCTCCCAAACGTGGGTCGGTGGTCCCTGAGTGGGGGTCTCTAATCCCGGACGAGCCCCCAAATGAAAGACCCCCGAAGAGGCACTTTCGTAGAGGGAGACCCACACACCCAGGAATCAGCGAGGCCACGAACTGGATGTAAAAACAAGAGGCTTTATTGGAGACGCAGGTACCTGGGGCGACTTAGCTTCTGTGTGGCTAAGCGCCCCGAGCCAAGGGAAAAGGGGTCCTTATATAGGAAAAAGGCGCAAGCTAGGAGCAGGGATTCGATTGGATAATTCTAATGAGGCATTATACAGAGCTATTCCCATTGGTCAATGTATATGAGGCGCTATACAGGGTTATTCAAATGAGGCAAAGTACAGAGTTATTCAAATGAGGTGAAACACAGAGTCTTTCAAATGAGGCGAAATACAGAATCATTTCTATTGGATGGTTCAAATGAGACACAGAGCCATTCCAGATCAGCATATTCTCAAGGTCTGGTGTCTGGTACAGCAGACTCAATTCCCCCCCCCTTCCTGATGGCTGACCTTGGGGGCGGAGACCTTGGGACGGAGTGTTTCTCTTCGGGCGGGGCGGGGGCTCAGGGGCAGGGCTCCAGGCCGGCTCACTCGGTGTTTGTTCTCGTGCCGACCCACCTGGTGCTCGCCCTCGTGCTGGCCCACCCGGTGCTCGTTCTCGGGCCTGCCCACCTGGTGCTCGTTGCTCGGCCCAGCCTACCTGGTGCTCGTTCTCGGGCCTGCCCACCTGGTGCTCGTTGCTCGGCCCCAGCCCCGAGGCGCGGTTCCAGACGGGGCGGGGCGGGCCGGGGGCGCGAGCCCTGCCGGGCTGAAGGCTTGGGAGGCTCCGGCAGCTTCGGGGCAGGGGGCTCAGGGGCATTTCGAGCGGGTCTTTCAACATATGCCCCAAGTGAAACAGGAGAAAACTAGGAAGACAATCCTTGTGTGGTTATCTTGACCATTTTAAGTCAGAGATTCTCAGCTATGGATCTCTACCCTTTTGGGGTCGCATATCAGATATATTACAATTCATAACAGTAACAAAGTTACAGTTATGAATTAACAACAAAAATAACATTATGGTTGGCATCATCACAGCATGAAGAACTGTAATTAAAGGATTGCAGTATTAGGAAGGGTGAGAACCATTGGTCTAAGTGTTCCCAGCTGATTCCAGGTCTCCACCCATGGCACAATGCTTTCACCTGCTTTTGAACATGGTTCCCAAGGCTTAGGAGGGGAGAGAAGAGAATATCTTCAGTATTAGTTGAGATGCTCACTAATTTTGTTCAGGGAATTTTAACAGACAGGTAAGCACAGGAGATAGTTTTATCTGAGAGCTCATTTGGTTTTGTCCAGGTGCCCTCCACATAGCAATGCACGTGCAGCTGAGTTCCCTCATCGGCCCACACTATTCACACACCTCTCTCCAAAGGGAGCATCTAGCAACCTCAGAACCCCCGAGCCCTGCAAACAATGGTCTGCTTCCATGCTCCTGGTAACAATCAAACAAGACAACTTCTATTCAAGTGTATACCAATGTATCCTGACATGAAGACTAGAAAGGCCGATCCTGCATGAACTTGTTCTGGGTACATGCGCAGTAAGACAAAACTGTGCCCTCTGGTCACCTTTTAGGGACCATCTTGTGCCTGTTTGAAGGCAGACACTTATTTACCATCTTATGCCTGTGGTCTAAGTTGGTCATGCATGTAAGTTCAGACATGTAATAGGAACAGGGAGGAGCACCAGGAAAAAATGCATGTGTGATCTAATCTATCAAAATAGTAACAGCCCCTCCTTCTCTTGAACCCCATGAAAGAAGCCCCCAACACTGGAGTGCTCTGGTCCCTAAAAACAAAAGTAACAGACAAAAAGCCTTAACAACTAAACGGGGTTGGAAGGAAGGAGTTGCAGATGGGAATGCAGCTCCCAGTGCAGAACCACCTGCCTCTCCCCAGTCCCTGGGCTTAGCCCTCAGTGCTGTTCTGATTCCAACCCCGCTCACCCAATGTTCCCTGTTTTTTTAGAGGCCTCTCCAAAAGGCCACAGGGCAGCTCATGTCACAAAAGCTGGCTAATGTTGGAGGAACAGCCCTGGAGAGGGCCCAAGCTAGAAGTCACAATCTCTTACAACTTTAATCTCGACAGTGCTAACCCACTGCACTAATCTACTTTGTGTGGCTGCAACACAATCCAGATAATAGGTACTAGGGAAAGAAAAGAGGTTTATTTAAAAACTCCCACTTAGCTGGATGTGGCACAGCCTGCCCTTGGCTTTAAGGCAGTTCTGGGACAGCCTGGTCAATCTGAGACCTTGTCTCCAGACAACAAAACAAACAAAAACCTCAGTCTGGAGTCTAAAAGTCCAGAATCTGATGTTCCCAAATCCCAATTTAGGCCCTCCTTCTTTAATGTCCCAACACATCAATGTCACCCACTTGAGACCAAGCCTCCAGGCCATGAACCTTTGGAGGATTCAAACTGCTGTGTCTGTCACATATGAGAGGAAGTCCTTCTGAGGAAGAAGGTGACCCATAATCCCACAGAGATGTGATAACACAGACAGGATACTGAAGACCCAAAAGGGCAGAGGGGAGCCCCCTTTCGTGCTATTCCATGGCTTGGCTACATGCACCCAGTTTTTGAACCCCTATTCTCTGCCATAGCAAGACTCATGATTTTGCCAATTCCATAACCATTGCCAGTCTAATTGCACAATCCTCCCACAGAAACATGCCTGCCCCGGCTGTTTTCTCCTCAAACCTTCTGACAAATACTGAGTGAAGAAGGACTGCTTCTTGCCAGCGTGTCAACCTCCAGGAACCACTTGGAGCTGCTTCTCCAAGTGTCCACTTTCCACTCACTGATTCAAGCTCAACACCTCACCACAGAATTCACTGCTTTTACCCAGTGCTGACCCCCACCCCATCTCTGCCTGGGGACACAATGCATGCAATGCAGCTGTCCTTGTATTGACCCCTCCCACAACTCTCTGCCAAAAGACCAACCCCTAAGACTATCACCGCCTACAGTATTCCTTTGTTCCATGAAAGTATGTGGCTAACACGATAAAGTTCAGCATAGCTCAAGATGGAGATGACAAAACCATGTAAGACTGAATGTTAGCCATCACTCTTTAAAACTCTGGGAACTAGTCAGCAATGTTTACTAAAGCGGTCTTCACTCAAGGTTAGGTGCGTGAGGGACTGAAGAGATGGCTCCCCAGTTAAGAAGACTGGTTACTCTTCCAGAGGACCTGGGTTTGATTCCCAGCAACCACATGGTAGCTTACAACTGTCTGTAACCCAATTTCAGGGAATGCAACAACACCCTCTCTTCTGGCCTCCATTGGCACAGGCACAAAAGCAATGTACAGACACAAATACCCAGACACATGAAATAAAATAAAAATGTAAAAAGTGCCTATTATTTGGTATTGTGTTACAGCAACACAAAGTGGATTAGTGCAGATGGCTCAGCAGTTAAGAGCACTGGCTGTTCTTCTGGAAGAGTTAGATTCAGTTCCCAGCACCCTATGGTGGCTCATAACCATCCATAAGTCCAGTTATATATACACTACTTACATACACACACAGGCAAACACTCAAAATAAAAATGAACAAATTTTTAAAAGAAAAAAAAAGATAACCATGGGTCCCAAGGGGGTTAAGACCTGTCTTTCACTATAAATGGAGTCTCTTTTGAGATTCCTAGGAACTTTTAGGTTTATAACTGGTAAACATAAAAAGGTTGTATATGCTTAGGCCTTAAGCATGATTCGCCACCATCTTAACGTTTTTATTTAAAATACTCCCACATAAAATAAATATTACTTATATATAGGCAACCTCCACATTAAAGTTTTTCAATATTAAATTTTGACTTATTGTGGTCATCGTGGGTTTATGACGCACGTAAGCATGAGTAGGCGTGTTGCAGTACCTGTGCCTGTGGAGCACCGGTGGGCGAGCTACGGTGCCTGTGGAGCGCGGGTGGGCGAGCTACGGTGCCTGTGGAGCGCGGGTGGGCCTGTGACTGTGGGGAAAAGGCCATCTTCTGCCATTGGTCCTCTGCTTCCAAGTCAGGTGGGCATGTTTGCCAGGCAAGGGCCTTTACCTCCCTGGTGTCTGCCAGAGCTCTGGTCCCTCAGGTGCTGCCAAGCGGCTCCCAACAAACACCATGATAAGGCCTCCCCTCCCTTTTCTTCCCTCCCGTGTCCCCTGCCTTTCTACCCTGAGGTGCTGGTGGTAAACAGCTTCAAAGCCGTGAAGGCTCGGTGCCCGGCCCAGGCTTTCCGGTCTTCAGTCCCTGCATGCTCTGCCGCAGCTCTCTGTTTGAAGCCTTCCTTCAGGTTACCTCTATAGACTCCCCGAGCTGGCAGCACTCCGGAAGTCCTCCGGTAGGCGACAGGGCCCAGGGCCCACCTTGCCAACTATGCAAGGGCAGGAGGTGGTGAGGGGAAATGACCAGCCGGCACTGCGCGTGCGTGGACCTCAGGCGCCGTCGCCATCTCGGCCGCCATCTTGGGGCCTGTGGGCACCATGGGGTCTTGGGCACTGAGAGCTGCGCTGCTGTGTCTGGGCGGTGCCCTTGTGTGCTCCCAGTTCCACTCGCTGCCCCATAGGGATGGCCTCATCCCAGCGCGGGGACAGGCCACCACACAAGAGCCGAAGGCCAAGACCCCGGAAGAGGAAGAACCTGTCACGAAGGGCAGTATCTGGTCATGAGGCCCTGGCTGCCACAGCACAGGGAGACTCGCCTCACCCCAAAGATACAGAACTAAGCTGCTCACAGACCCTCGTTAGCAATGTCAGTGATAACCCCAAAACATTCGGCATTTATTGTTTTATAAACAAATTAGTATTCGTGGCTCAAGGGGCTGTTAGGTGGCCTTTTCAGAGTGCAGTTGTGGACAATTATTCAACAGGCTAAATGGCAAGAATTATATAGCTTGTACCTCTAGACTTAATCAATTGCAGTCTTTATTTTATACCAGAGGTTGAACCAGGAGCTTATTTATATACATGCTATCTACACACCTTTATCATTGAGCTATGTATCTCAAGTCAGTATGAGGCTTTATGTACACACACACACACACACACACACACACACACACACACACACACACACTCACGCTCACTTTTGAGACAAGGTCTCACTATATATAGTACAGGCTGACTCGAATCTTCCTGTCTGATCCTCATGAATGCTGGGATTACAAGTGTATACTATGCCGGGCGTTGGTGGCGCATGCCTTTAATCCCAGCACTCTGTGAATTCGAGACCAGCCTGGTGTACAGCCAGGGCTACACAGAGAAACTGTCTCCAAAACAAAACCCAGAAAAAAAAAAAAAAAAAAACAAGTATATACTACTATGCTTGCTGGCTCCTAGGTTCTCAGTTTCACAAAGGAAAGAAATGGTATTTGGCCAGAGAAACTTGTTTTTATGTTCTTGGGCAATAGAGTTATTAATAAATTATGTTGATTTTGTGTCTTCCTAAGTAATCAAATATGGCATGTTTGTCTTAGTTCATCTGCAGTTCAAAATTTCTGTTTACCTCAGATTTGGCTTGCTTCATCAGTGTCTAAAGAGGAAAAGGATATGTTAATGTATTCAGGTTAGTAAGTAACACAGAATGTGGGTGTTTATTCCAAATAATGTATTGCTTTGTTTTTAGATTGTGGAATAGCACCACTGAAGGGTGCAATGGAAGGGTCTCGGATTATAGGAGGCACACGAGCTACCATTGGTGCCTGGCCATGGCTCGTTAGCCTGCAGGTTCAAGATGGCAATTTTCTTGTGCATATCTGTGGTGGTGCCTTAGTGAGAGACAGGTGGGTCCTCACGGCCGCCCACTGCACTAAAGAGGCAAGGTATGTACCTACAGTGACTCCCGTTCTCTTCTCGTAGAAAATAGAGAAATGGTAGAGTGTCACGGACTTTAAACATCGTGTCTACAAAGTAGTTATATGTAATTCCTTATATATATGACACTTTAGCATTTGCTAAAATGAATTCTTTAAATCACACATTGGCAACTTTTTCTGTGGATACTTTATGGGGTTTGCAGGGCATGTGGTTTGTTACATTACTTGGTATGAAAGTAACTATACATAAGTGGAAAACACATAATTAAATCACTGTTGCTATGATCCTGTAATTCCATACATAGAATTATGTACGTGTATGCATAAAGCATATGTTCATGGGTTGCATGAAAACAAGATAGGTCAGACTTAATCTTTATTGTGTGAACTCTGAAAGAGACTCTTGGTCCTCATTTGCACTAAGTCATAAAATCCCATTTTCATGATTTCCATGACCCAAACATTATTTCAAAGACTAACTCCATGCCCAATCCAGTAACTTCCTAGTTTCCATCCTAGTGACCCTATGGTATAGGACAATTATGACAGATTTTCTCAAGTGTCTCTTTTCCTAAAACATTTTTATGCCTATGAGTGTTTTGTCTGTATGTTTTTGCACCATGTGTGTCCATGGTGCCCAAGTTAGTCAGAGAGGGCATTAGGTCCCCTGTTACTGGAATTACAGATGGTTTCGAGCCAGTATGAGGATGCTAGAGCAGAACCTGGGTCCCCTGCAAGAGCAGTAACACTTTTTTTTTTTTTTTTTTTTTTTTTTTTTTTTTTTTTTTTGGTTTTTCGAGACAGGGTTTCTCTGTGTAGCTTTGGAGCCTATCCTGGCACTTGCTCTGGAGACCAGGCTGGCCTCAAACTCACAGATATTGCCTGCCTCTGCCTCCCGAGTGCTGGGATTAAAGGCGTGTGCCACCAACGCCCGGCGAGCAGTAACACTCTTAACCCCTGAGTCATCTCTCTAGCTCACAGGCATCTCTTGTAAGACACTAGTGTGCTGTGGTGGTGGTGGTGGTGGTGGGGGGGGTGGGGAGCAGTGGTGCTGCTGTCTTATTTTTTCCTGCCCTTTTCCCTAGCTTATCCATGATCCTTTTCAGCTTTTCATTCTATATACTAATCTTTCATTGTTAGCTCCTATTGCTAAGTGGTTCTCATCAATTCCTATGATGAATTATCTGATTGGCCCCACCTAGCCCTTCATTCTAGGTGAAGCAATACTCCCCATTTTATTAATGAACCATCCTTTGGCCAAGTATCCTCCCCCCCCACCCCGCCCCGTCTGACAGAAATGTGGGTAAAGGGTATTGGATTGGGGGACCATGAGAACAGAGTGGGCAGATCACATTTCCTTGTACAAGTATATAGGTAAATCACATATAATCATCAGTGTATACCTATAGCAAAAGGGCGAGTATCCTTGTTGTTTTTCTGATACTGGGGGCTGACCCTAAGGCCTTATTCATGCCAGGTGAGTGTTCCAATGCTGAGCCACAATCTATAGCCATGTATAGGACACTGAAAAGTGCCTTGTGGTGGGATGGCATTGGTGTCTGTCACAGGGCAGAACCACAGGGCTTTTCCTATGAAGTCAGTTTTCACTTTGGCAGAAATGACCATTGTAGGTGGAGTTTTCCTGTGCCGCAGCTGCTTCTCAATTGACCAATATGGAGACTCAATATTAATTACAAATGTTTGGCTGATAGCCCAGGCTTGTTACTGGCTAACTCTTACACTTAAATTAACACATTTCTTAGCTATGCTTTGACATGTGGCTTGGTACCTTTTCTCAGTATGGTGTGCCCATCTTGCTCTCTCTGCATCTCCCAGTAACTCCCTCTCTGCCCCTCTTCATCCCAGTATCCTCAGGTTGATTGTCCTGCCTAACTTTATCCTGCCTTGATATAGGCCAATCAGCTTCTTAACCAATGACAGTAATACACATTTACAGTGTACGGAAGTATTATTCCACAGCAGACCATTGGGATTTAGTTTTCTTTTCTCTCATTTTTCATTTATCTAACTATTTTCTTTTAAAATTGAGGCATACTCTCATGCCTCTGGGCATGCCTGTGAGAGATTATCTGGAGTAGATTGAGGTGGGACCCACCCTAACTGAAGGAGACACCATTCCTTTCTTAGACTGAATAAAAAGGAAAATGGGAGCTAGGCACTAGCATTTATCACCCTCTGCTTCGTGATATAGTCTCTGGCCACCTGAAGCCTCAGAACCCATGCCATACTGCCACGATGGACGATGTCCTAGGGCTGTGAACCAGAATAAGCCTTCTCCACTATGTTGCTTTTATTGGAGTATTTTATCCCAGCAGTGAGACAAGTAACTCACAAACATGGTAAAACTGTCTCAAAAAACAAGCAAACAAACAAACAAATCCTTTCTTTTGCCAATGCTATATTTTCACCTGTTCTCTTTTGATTTAATTTTCTCAATTCTAGTGCTAAGACCCAAATGTTTTATTCTAGTATATTTTTTAAAATTAAGGTTTGAGAAATGGCTCAGTGCTTAAAAGCACTGCTCTTCTAGAGGATCTAGTTTTGATTCCTAGGATCCAGCCAGCATCTAACAACTGCCTGGAACTCCCAATTTCAGGGAATCCCATTCCCTCTTCTGGCATTATTATTATTATTATTATTATTATTATTATTATTATTATTGAGACAGGCTTTCCCTGTGTAACCCTGGCTGTCCCAGAACTCACTCTATACCAGGCTGGCCTTGAACTCAGAGATCTACCTGCCTCTGTCTCCCAAGTGCTGGGGTTGAAGACATGCATTACCACCACCCAGCTTCTTCTGGCCTTCTTGGGCATTAGGCACATGTGTTGTACAAACATCCGTAACACATAAACTAAAAATAAATAAATCTTTAAAAATTTATAAAAGTAGAGGAAATATTTTCTTCCATGTGCTTATCACACTGCTTCATGTTTAAACTTATACCTAATCTTTCAATGATTTTTATTGGCATGAATGACATGTGACTTCATGAGGACTTTTCATACACGTATATAATGTATTCAGTCCTGTGCCTCTGTTGCCCATCCTAACCTTATGCATGCTGAGCCTGGACCCTGCAGAGCTGAACTCCTTGCCTTGTTCTCCAGTTATTTGGAGGCAAATCTCAGATCTGTCACCTCCCTGTCTCTTGAAGACACAGCACTTTAGAGAGTTCTAAGTTTTTAATCTGTGTGGAGTTTACTTTGGTGGTTTGTGCCATTTTAGGAAGCTCATTTTCTTTTCTTTCCAAACAGCTAGCTGTCTCAACACCATATGTTGAATAATTCAGACTTCTGTTTGCTAGTAAGAGTCACTGTCCTAGTCGGCCATGAAGTTCTTCTGTTCTGGAATCTGAGTTTCTTTCTCCCCTCTGCTACATCATGACATTTGGGCTTGTATTTTACACTTTATGTCACCTGGAAAAGTCACTTAAAACTTGGTTGCCAGTCCAATATGAAAAACCCCAATCTAGTGGAAAATCAAGCATAGAGTTTAAGTGAACCTGTCCGTAATAAGAATATGTGCTTCCTTTCAGTGACCCTTTCAAGTGGAGAGCAGTGATCGGAGCCAATGACCTCTCTCAGAGTAGTACCTACGTCAGGAATATACGGGTAGTAGCCATCGTCATTCAGCCAGACTTCATTCTGGAAACTTTCGTAAATGATATCGCACTGTTCCGTTTAAGGAAAGCCGTGAGGTATAATGACTATATTCAACCTATTTGTCTACCTTTTGATGTTTTCCAAAAACTGGACCAAAACACATCGTGTTTTATAAGTGGCTGGGGAAGAACCAAAGAAGAAGGTAATTATAGTCTGAATTCAACTGCTACACACACACCTTCCTGATTATTGGCAGAGGGAGGGAATCTGCTTACATGTTAATATCCCTGTGTGTATTTCAAGCAATTGATTAGTTGACTAATTAGTTTTTTTAAGTTCTACTATTATTTATTTTTTTAAATATTTTTGAAAAAATATAATTAGTTTATTATGCTAGGGATCAAATTCAGTGCTTTGCATGAGCTAGACAAGCAGTCTACCAGTAAGTTTTATTCTTGCCCCATCATGAATTTATTTTTATTTATTTGTTTATTTTGATCTTTCCAGACAGAGTTCCTCTGTGTAGCTCTGTTCAGCCTGTACTGAACTCCCTCTTGTAGACCAGGCTGGTTTTCCAACTCAGAGAGATCCTCCTGCCTCTACTTCCTAAGTGCTGAGATTAAAGGTGTGGGCCATCACTGGCCAGCCCAAATTCATTTATTTATTCTTACCTTTTTACTCAAAAGCTTAAAAAACTGAGTTTTATAAACTGTGGAAAAGAAAAGTTTTACTTTGTTCCCCCCACCCCTTATGGGAGAGAGAAGTTTCATTGCATAAGCAGCAGTACATAGGAACCTGGTTACAAACACCAAAAACTCTGTAACTGATGGCAGACATTAGGGTGACAGCTTGCTGTTCCTGAAGCCCAGGACTCAGAGTTAACAAGAGAACTGTGACAGAAATGCCCACCTTAAATCAGAAGTTTGGGATGCCCAAGACTGACTATTTAATTTCCTTTTCATTTAATGGCTATGCAGGATTAGGCAGGAGGCTGTGTGTGGTCGTCTCTCACATGGAGTCACTCACTCTATGTTGATCCATAGTTGTGACAGGGAGGACAGAAAAGGCTTCTGGAGCAGAGCATGTCAGTGTCTCAGGCTCCTGCCCCCTCAGTAGCCCTTTGAAAATGCTGCTGCTGCTGCTGTCATTCTGTGTGACAGGTCAGGAGTTTAAGGTTGTCCTAGCTCCATTTTTAATGCTGTGATAAGCCCCACAACCAAAAGCAGTGTAGGGAGGAAAGGCTTTATTTGGCTTATGCATCCCCATCACAGTCTATTATGGAAGGAAGTCAGGCAGGTGGCAACCACGAAGGAAGGCTACTCACTGGCTTGTGTCCATGGTTTCCTCAGCCTGCTTTGTTTGAGTCTTTTGTTTGAGGCAGGGTCTCCCTACAGAGCCCTAGCTGTTCTGGAACTCTTTATGTAGATCAGGCTGGCTTTGAACTCACAGAAATCTACCTGTCTCTGCCTCCCAAGTACTGGCCACCACATCTACTTCAGTTTGCTTTCTTATTGCAGTCAGGGCCTGTGCTGAAAGGTGTACCATCCACAGTGGGCAGGCCCTCTCACATCAGAAAATGCCTAGTGTTACCCACAGGCCAGCCTGATGGAGGGTACTTTTTAACTGGGAGTTCTTCCCAGGTGGGTCAGGCTTGTGTCACGGTGATAAAGCCAGCACAGAGACCACAGGTGTGAAGAACTGAGACTTTATGGAAACAGTGGCCTACATATAACAATCCCAGACCTCGGGGTGGAGGCAGGAGGATCAGAAGTTCCAGGTCTCACTCAGCTATGTGTGAGATCAACTCAAGGCCAGCCTGGGCTCCATGAAATCTTGTCTCAACCTTTAACACCTCCCTGTCCCCATTCTCCCCCTGCTCCATCTATCCTTTACAGAGCAGCAGCTAGGACTCAGATTGAGCTCTTCCTGATCTGAAGCCTAGTCAGGCTTTAACTAGCTGACTGACCTGTTCTGAGAGCATCATAGACCAGTTTGGAGCATTGAGATCCAGCATGGAGATTTGTTTTCCATTGTACATGGGCCCAACAAGCATGGATTTTTTTTTTTTTTTTTTTTTTAAGCAGTCTCAGGTAGCCTAGACTGGCCTGGAACTCACCATGTTGTCAAAGATGACTTTGAGGCTGAGCAGTGGTGGTGCATGCCTTTAATCCCAGCAGTTGGAAGACAGAGGCAGGTGGATACAGTTCAGATAAAACTGGTGTTCCAGCATGGTATACCACAAACACAGCTGAGGCTTCCTACCGAGGACCACCCAACAGGAAGGATACATAGGGCAGGAATGTGTAAAATAGGCAAGATGACTCAAATCAATGGGTAAAGGAACTTGCTAAGCAAGCGTCGTGACCTGAGTTTAATGAGAGAACTGTTTCCACGAAGTTGTCCTGTGACCTCCACACCTGCCCTCTCTGGCTTCATGGGCCTTGTATGCACAGACGTATGTACAGGCAAAACACCCGTATGTGTAAAATAATAATAAAAATAAAATAAATCTAGAATGGAAAAGCAAGCAGGAGTGATTAGATTAATATTATAAAGTAGAGCAGATCAAGTAAAATTATCAGAATGCTGAGGAATAGTGTATAATAATAAAAGGCTCAAAGAAAACACAAAAGGTTCAGTTCCAACTGCAATACACAGACCCAAAGAAGGAAAGGTTTCTCTACTGTGACAGGATCTCACTATGAAGCCCAAGCCAGCCTGTATTCAGTCATCCTAGCCCAGCCTCTCATTGCTGTGGTTACAGCTTGTATCACAGCACTGAGCAACAGAGTAAAACCCTGTCCTATAAACAAAACAAGGGCCAAGCAGTAGTGGTGCACACCTTCAATCCCAGAACTTGGGAGGAAGAGGTAGGCTGATCTCTGGGTTCCAGGCCAGTCTGGTCTATAGAATGAGTTCCAGGATTGCCAGGACTACACAAAAACCCTGTCTCAAAAATAATAATAAGAAGAGAGAGAGAGAGAGAGAGAGAGAGAGAGAGAGAGAGAGAGAGAGATATAAATGCCCAGAGCATTATATTCACAGAGGTGCACTAGAGTTTTACTTGTGGGGTCAGCAAGTGGCTTAGTGGGAAATCGCACTTGCCTTCAAGGCTGATGATCTGAGTTTGATCCCTGGGATCTGCTCGGTGGAGAAGACTGACTCCATATGTAAGCACACATGTGCACAGGCACATACAGTGACAACTTTGATGTATTTTAGTTGCATGAAATCATAGCAGGAGACTACATAAAGAGTAGTACTGGGCCTCTGCCTTATGTATAATATGCAACATACTTTTAGCTACAATCAGCCATAAAATCATTGGGAAATGAGACAACTATAACCAAAGAATTATCTACTTATATTCTAAGCCCTGAAATATTAGAAAACCTGCTAAATGGGATGAGGTGGTGGAAGTTTCTATGTGTAATGATGACTACCACTCCCCTGGATTTGCAGTCTGAATCATACCAAGTCTACAAAGATGTAGACTCAAGCTGAGAATTTAGACAACATGGAGCTGTCTGTCTGGCACCAGATCAAGTGTATGTCACGTTTATAAGACTCCAGTTTCTTCTAAGGCTTTAGAGCATTGCTTCATAGAGGTTAAGGAAAATGAATGGATTACTCTTCTGGTGTTTTGTTTTGTTTTTTAATCATTAAAACTTAGGGAAGCCAGGTGCCATGAGCGAGACTCAGCAGAAAGAGACCTTAAAGAGTTCAGATACCATAGTCATCAGGAAACATTCAAGAAAGGAGAAAGGACCCCGAAGAGCACACAATACTGGAGCTGAGGGAGGAAGAAAGAGCAGTGGTGTAGCCACTGGTCAGTGTCCCTGTCAACAACCCTACAGAACTCATTAGGTCACAAAAGAAAGACATAAAAGTGGATATGGGGGTAATTGGGAAGGGGATGGGGGAGAGGGAGAAAAAACAGGGTGATGGAGTGAATATGACCAAAATATATACATGTAGAACACATGTATTATGTGTAATGATACATGGATGTATCATAAATAAGGCTGGTCAGATGGCTGCTGATAAAGGCGCCTGTCATGAACTGACTCCCACAGTTGTCCTCTAACCCTGACATGTGTGCTAGGACACACATGGGCACACATTAAATAGTTATAATAAAGATTTCCTATTAAATAGTAATTGCCATGCTTCCCCACAAAAATACAAAAAAAAAAAAAAGAGCAGCAGATGTAGTTGAGTGGCAGAGGGCTAACAGTACTGTAGGAGAAAGGGACCGTGGAGAGGCACAAAGATCACCAAATCAATCAACGTTATTCATAATGAAACCAATAGAAATAGCAAATAATAGATTAAACCCCCAAGGACTTCATATATTATTAATATTTAGATATAGAATATCAAGTAAACATATTTTAGTTCTTTGAAGGAAGAAAAAAAGTAGAATCATAATTTAGTAGATGACTAAATGACCAGGCATGTTTCAATGACAGCCAAATAAAATCTTTAAAAATAAAAACTGTAACAACTTTATTTGGCACTCGCTGGATAAAGAAGAAAGGTGTCATGTGGAAGATGCAGCTGAAGGACCTGCCAAGCCAGCAGAGCAGGAAGGATATGGCTGAAGGGGGAAGAAGACTGGGATGAAGACTGGGCATAACCCCACATCTGTCATCCCAGCACTCAGAGGGTGAAGACGGGAAGGTAAGAGTTCAAGGCTAGCCTCAGCTACACAGTTTGGGACCAGCCTGAGCTATATGAGTTCTTGTCTTTAAAAAGGGTGGTGGTGGAATGCAAATGAATAAAAGAACACTTAGAAAAAACTAAATCTAGGGCTGAGGAGATGGCTCAGTGGGTAAGACCAGCTGTTGTGCAAGCAATGAGGACCTGAGTTCAAATCCTCAGTATCCGTGTGGAAAACAGGACAAAGCCAGGGAGTGCTCCACTGAAGGGGTTGTCCTCAGCCCCTCCCTGTTTTACAAAGCCTCTGAATTCAATAGGTTGATCCCCTCCTCTCTCTCATAAGCACATGCTCTCTCTCTCTCTCTCTCTCTCTATCTCTCTCTCTCTCTCACACACACACACACACACACACACACACACACACACACACACACACACGCCTGATGCTGTTTGAGGATCAAGTAAGGCAGAGAGCAATAGATAAGGACACCCAGGGTCCTCCTCTGGCCACTGCACACAGACAGACATGTGCACTAACTTTGGCTTCTGTTTTTTTTTTTTTTGTTTTTAGAGTAAATGTGATATATAAATTTGTCAAAATATAAAATGTGTGCTCTTAGATGACTTGGGTTAAGAGCACTTATCTCTTACAGAGGACCTGGTTCAAGTCCTAGAACTCACATGTTGGTTCACAGCTAAGTTCCAGGGGATCCATTGTCCTCTTGTAACCTCCACAGGCACCAGGCACACATGTAGTACACATTCATACACACATCCAGGCAAACCTCCATACACATAAAAATAAGTCCTTAATATGTATGCTCTCCCAAAGACACATCTACAAGAATGAAAAAGATAATCTTTCAACTCAGAGAGAAAAACATTTGATACAGAAATCCTCTGAGAGGTATAAAGAACTTGTATTACTGAGCCTGGCAATGTTGGTGCACGCCTTTAATCCCAGAACTCAGGAGGCAGAGGCAGGTGGATCTCTGTGAGTTCGAGGACAGCCTGGTCTACAGATTAAGTTCCAGGGCAGCCAGGACTACACAGAGAAACTCTGTCCTGAAAAACAACAAACAAAAACCTAAAACTTGTATAACTCAGTACTAAGTTGTGAGTTCACTGACAATTTGAAAAGATACCTTATCAAAGTAGGCATGCAGATGGCCAGTACTAGGTGAAAAGATAGTGACATCACTGATACCACAATCAGAAGTCACCACACATCTTCTAAAATGGTCACAACCCGAAAGATGGACAATACCAGATCTTGGCAAGGATCTGGAGAAACTGGAACACCTCCACATTGCTGAGGCATGAGGAGGGATGTAAAATGGTGAAAATATGTAAGCAGTTTCTTTTTGTTTGTGAAATAAGAGTCTCCCAGGCCAGACTGACACTTGCTATGTAGACCTGACTGACCTCAAACTTACAGCAATCCCCCTGCCTCAGCTCCCCAAGTACTGAGATTACAGTAGTGTGCCCTCACATCTAGCTTTGGCAGTTTCGACAAAATTTTCACATGCACATACCATGTTGAACACAGCTACTGTATGAGCCACTCTTAGGCATCTCTATCAGATGAGAAACTGCCACAGAAATTCTCATCACAGTGTCATTAAGAAACCCAAGGCAGCGGATCTCTGTGAGTTCGAGACCACCCTGGTCTGCAAGAGCTAATTCCAGGACAGCCTCCAAAGCCACAGAGAAACCCTGTCTCGAAAAACCAAAAAAAGAAAGAAACCCCAAAGAAACCACCTAAATGCCCAGCAAATAGTGATGTGCTGTATATTCCACTGAGTGAGTACTAGTCTACTAGTAAAGTCACAGGGTACTCAATTGTCTACACGAAGGCAGGCTCTGAATCCATCTGCACAGCTTGGGATGTAGCTCAGGAATGTTTGCCTGGCATGCACAAAGCTCTGGGTTCAAACACCAGCTCTGAATAAACTGGGCGAGGATGCAGGCCTGTGGTCCTAGTACTGGAGAAGCAGAACCAGGGGGATCAGAAGTTCAAGATTATCCTTGGCTACATACAAGGCCAGACTGGAATACAAGAGACCCTGTGTAAGGAACAAAACCAACAAAAACCAGGGTTTTGCAGGCTCTCCTCAGCTCATTAGCCCATGTCCATGCCTCATTTAGCAAACATGAATTTTCTTCCATGCCTCTTGCTGCTGCTGCCACCTGGATTTTAGCTAACCTGTATGTTTTTTTCTCTTAAATGCTAATAAAATTCTCCTTAAGATACTTTTGATAAAAACAAAACCCAGTGCTGGAGAGACACCTCGGGGTAAGATCACTGGCTGTTCTTCCAGAGGACCTGGTTTGGTTCCCAGTGTCCACGAGGTGGCTCACAACTGTAACTCTAATCCAAAGGACCTAACCCCTTTTCTGGCACATGGTATACATATATACATGCAGGCAAAAATTCACATCCATAAAAAATTTAAAAATCATTAAAATGTTTAAAAAATAAATCATTGGAATGAACAGTTTAGTAAAATGACCAGGTATAAGACCAATATATACAAGTATGTTTCAGTATTAGCAAAAATTAGAGAATTTAATTTTAAAGTCAGGGACTTGGAATGTATCTCAGTGAGAGAGAATGTCCTAGCATGAATCAGGCCCTGGACTAGCTCGTAGCACAAAAAAAAAAAAAATATGTAAATAAAAGTTAATTCAATGCCACACATGGATTGATGATAGTGAAATGTTGGAAAATAAGCACCAAGGAGCTGAAGAAATTTCAGCCTTGCTGCATTGCTGCTGGGATTAATAAAATGGGAAGGCTGCTTTGGAATGCAGTTTGGGACTTCCTCAAAATTGATCCAACTTCACGATTTACACTAGAAAGAGATGGGTGTGCATGTCCACACAGGAACCTGTCTGTAAACATTCATAGCAGCTTTAGAACAGCAAAATGATGGGAGACACAGAAGAGGCCCAACAACTCATGACTGAGTAAACCAAACATAGTACAGCCATTGATTTTTATTTTAGTTTTGAGATAGTCTCACAATGTAGGTCTAGAACTTTTCTGTAAACCAGGCTGTCCTTAAACTCAGAAATCTTCCCGATTCTGCCTCCAAAATTCTGGGATTAAAGATGTGCGTCACTATCTATACCCAGCATTTATTTCCTTGGTTTATTTGTTTGTTGTTATTTTTCAAGACAGGGTTTCTCTGAGAAAAAGTCCTGGATGTCCTGGAACTCACTCTGTAGACCAGGCTGGCCTGGAACTCAAAGAGATCCATCTGCTTCTGCCTCCTGAATGCTGGGATTAAAGGTATGTGCCACCACCACCCAGCTTTTTCCTTTTTTTTAAGGGCATGCACCACCATGCCTAGCTTATTATTTTATTTTGTTGTTTTGAGACAGGGTCTCTATATATCCCTGGCTGTTCTGCAACTTACCATGCAGACCAGGCTGGCTTGGAACTTACAGAAGTCTGCCTGCCTCTGCCTCCTGAGTACTGGAACTAAAGTGGTGCCACTGTAGCCAGAATTCATTTATTTTATTTTTAATTGTGTGTATGCATGTGTGTGCATGTGTGTGCAGTGCCCCCGGAGACCAAAGGGATTGTCAAGTCCCCTGGAGCTGGCATTACAGGAGGTTGGGAACCACCTGATATGGGCATGGGAATCAAACTCAGGTCCTCTTCAGAGTGGTGTTTTTAACCCCTGAGCCATCTCTCCAACCTTCTTATTCATTTTTTTAGTAATTTCAGGTAATGTAATGCTATTAAACTACACAAAGGGGTGGAACACTGGCACATTAATCAACATTATCCTAAGTGGAATGAGCCAGCCAGAAAGTGCAGTATAGTCCACAGTAAAAAGCCTCAAATGGGCAAGTCATGGACAAAGTAGATGAGTGGCTGCGAGCACCCAGGGGCATTGGGGAAAACAAACTTTGATTCAATGATAGATAACATTTTATGTAACCTGTCCATTTAGTGAGGCAACCAATTGAGGTCTCATTAAATGCCCACACTTTAATTTTTCATGTCTTATTTTTAAAGACAAGAGCTCATGTAGTCCAGGCTGGCCTTAAACTCACTGTGTATCTGAGGATGACCTTGAACTTCTGACCCTGCTTCTCCTTCCTGCATGCTGGGATCACAGGCATGCATCACCACTCGTGGCTTAGGCAGTATTGGGGGACCGAACCCAGGGCTTTGTGTGTGCTTGGCAAACATTCCACCAAATGACCTACACACCACTGCCATTTTTATTTTTTGAGTCTAAATCTCACTCTATGGCACAGGGTAGCCCTGAACCAATAGTAATCCTCCTGCCTCAGCCTCCTGAGTGCTAAAATTACATCTGTGAGTCACCATGCTTGTGCTACACACCAACATTTAAATCATTGTAAAAAATGCCTGTAGTTATTAAGACATAACTTAAAGAGCTTTGTTCCATCTGCTGCTGACAGGCAATGGTACAAACATCCTACAAGAAGCGAAAGTGCACTTCATTTCTCGAGAGATCTGTAACTCTAAGATGAGCTATGGAGGAGTGATCCCTAACACTTCGTTCTGTGCAGGTCACGAAAATGGGACTTTTGACACGTGCAGGGTAAGACCAATACTTCCCTCTCTGAGAGGTCTTCTATAGCCAGGAGGGACCTGAGCAGAGGCCTTAATCATCAGGCTAATACAAAATTTTTTTTCCTACCCCAATAATCCAAACCTTGGATCAGATTTCCTGGTTCTTATCCCCATCAGTTTTAAACACAGGCAAAATCTGCCTTGAATCTGCCCTCCTCCTCTGCTGCTCCTCTCATTGTTATAAAATTTTGTCTTAATGTGTCTTGCCTGAATGTTTTTTCCCCCTTGTATTGTGTGTGCCTAGTGCCTGAAGAGGCCAGAAGAGGGCATCAGATTCCCTGGAACTGGAGTTACAGACAGTTGTGAGCTGCCATATAGGTGCAGGGAACTGAATCTTGGTCCTCTGGAAGAACAGCCAGTGCTGTTAAGCATTGAGCCATGTCTCCATTTTTTATCATCACCCAGAAACATTTTCTTCCCTTTTTAATTTCACCCAGAACCACAATGCACCCACGCACCCCAAACAGTATATAATCCAGCAGATTTTTTTTTTAGAAGTGTGCAACCATCACCTCAAGTCCAACTTTAGAACTTTTTGTCATCACCAAAAGAAACCTTCCTCATTAAGAAGCATGGGTCATGGCTGGAGAGATGGCTCAGTAAAGTGCTTGCAGTGCAAGCATAAGGGTGTGAGATCAGAGCCTCAGAACTCTCGAAGACAGCAGGACATGTTATGTGCCTGTGATCCCCATGCTCCCACAAGGAGATGGGAAACAGACAGGGGATCCCCAGAAGTCTGCAATAAACCGAGACCCTGCCTCAGACTAGAGGCAGGGAAGACCAAGCTGAGGTTATCCTCTGACATCTACACATTTGCCATGACATCCATAGAACACTTGACAATGATCTGACCTCCACACATGTACGTGCTTACACACACACACACACACAGAGAGAGAGAGAGAGAGAGAGAGAGAGAGAGAGAGAGAGAGAGAGAGAGAGAGAGAGAAATCACACCTTGTTCTCTGCCCACCCATCCCACACACAGGCAGATACTAATCTGTAGGACTAGATATCCTTGCCATCTGTGGTCTTCCATGACTAGCTCTTTCATTATCATGATTTCAGGGTTTTGCCCAGTCTGGAGGATGCATTAGCACTGACTAGGAACTTTTCTCATTGCATCAGCACGATATCTAAAGCCACCAAAGGCAGGAGGGCTCATTTTGGCTCACAGATGAGGGGACAGAGTCTGTAATGTACAGAAGGCAGGAGGCAGGAGTGTGAGGCTCTTGGTGACCTGTTGTCTGCAGTCAGGAAGAAGAGGGTGACAAATGCTGTTGCTCCTCTGTAGTCAGTCCAGGGCAGCAAACACCATGTCACCGGCTCTGAGTATATAACCCTGGATGTGCCATTTGCAAGCATTTTCTCCTGTTCTGTCAACTCTATCTTGTTGCCACTGCTGCTTTGTCTGGTCATTGTTTGTTACTTTACACTGGGGATCAAACCCAGGGCCTTCACGTGTTAGGCAGTGTTCTACCACTGACCTATATTTCTCATTTGTTGTTATTAACTTGTTTTTTGACACAGGATCTCACTGAATAGCTTTGGCTGGCCTAGAACTCAGATTTGCTTGCTTTTGCCTCCTGAGCATTGGGATTAAAAGTGTGCAACCCCTATACCCAGTTTTGTGAAGAATATTATTTGGACCTTGAGTTTCCAATTTTTTATGAATCCAATTTCCTTTTTGCCTTTTCTTTCCTGGCTTTTTCTCTTTCCATGTTGGAAACTAAACCTAAGTGCACATTGTGCCGCAAGTGACATGCCAGGTTCTCTGTGCTTGGCTTCTTATGCCTGTTACTATTTCCAAACCTGCCAGCCCTATACTTGCACAAAAATATTCTGCACCCTCACATTTTTCTCTTCATTCCTATTTCTGCAATCTAAAGTTTGCTTCCTCTGTTCCTTTTGTTTTTGTTTTTTGAGACAGGGTTTCCCAGTAGTTATGGATCCAGTCCTGGCACTCACTCTGTAGACCAGGCTGGCCTCAACCTCACAGAGATCCACCTGCCTCTGCCTCATGAGTGCTGGGATTAAAGGCATGCACCATGACCACTCAGCGTTTCCTCTGTTCTTTTCCTTAAGAATCTTTATGAATGAAACATTTGGCTTAAATTAATTGCATTCCCTGGCACTCATCATCAAAAACAATGATTTCAATAACCATTCAATGGCTGCCCAGTATAAAGAACTGTTAACACTCAGAGCCAGTCCTTAACCTGTGGATACTGAGATGGTGGCCTTCACATTCTTCCTGCTTTGAGGACATTACTAGCAATCATGACAAGCACTTTTGGGTGCACTGATGGTCTTGTATAAACATTGAGGGGCTGGTTGGGCCATGACACCCTTGACAGTCCTCCCGTACCCCTTTCTTCCTGCAGTAGCTGATCTCAACACTTAACATTCCATCCCTTGTGGATGACAATGTGTTCTTCTCTAGGTAGCTAACGGCACACACTCTTCTCACATCAGTAGAGACCTTTCCCACACAGTGGCAAAGCAAACATTCTGAAGAACAGTGATTTCTCAATCTTTTGTATTCTTCCTAAATTATTTTTCTCCAGAGAACTGTGTTTTAAAATCCAACCAATTTTATTTATAGTGTTGTGGTTCATAGCCATGCGATGACTTGATACTCCAGGGTAGCACACCTCTTGTCTGAGTTGGACATTAAACTGACCGTGTCCTGATTTTCCAAAGCATTCTATTAACATGTTAGGGGTGTCTTAGTAATGTGTGTGGCTGGGGGCTCCAGCTCCCGGCGATGCATCCTGATGTGAAGCACAGTGAGCTACTGCCTGAAAGGACACCTGCATTGCCCTTGGAGTATACCGAGAGGGAATAGTCACAGGAACAGGTGTGGTGTAACTAAGTTGTCTCAATGTAAGAAATGATAAATACATCTTGGATTTTAACAGGGTGACAGCGGTGGACCACTCATGTGCTATTTGCCAGAACACAAACGGTATTTTGTGATGGGAATCACCAGTTATGGACATGGCTGTGGGCGGAGACATTTTCCTGGCGTCTACAGTAGCCCATCCTTCTTCAAGCAGTGGCTCACAGAACATCTGTCACAGGGAAGTACTACTCGAGTGTTTAATATGGACATGGTGCGCTGTCAGATCCTTATGGCCCTGGGCGCCATCATCCTCCTAGGAGTTACATAAAGAGACACTGAAGGCTGCGCCCTGTCATTCTGTCCCTTGTTTGGCTGTGTTTGGCACAAGAAGATCGTATTTTTAATCTCTCTTTAGAGGTCTCACACCAACATTGTTTTTTGAACAAAAAGGATTGTGACAGACACACAGTTGTGAGTTTCAGCACCCAGTCACAGGCCTCCTTCCTAGGACCTGACTGTTTTGTTGTTTAATCACAATTCTGTATTTGGAATACTCTCCTAGAGTTTGTATGAATTATTCAGTTCACTTTGTGCTTTATGTGTATGAACGCCAATAAACAGTTCATAGTTTAACTGAAAAAATGTTTGTTAAACTAATCAAACACATTTTAAGTTGGATTTTATTTGACTTCCTTAGCAGTTTGGGTGTGGTAGCAGAGAGACATTACGGTCACTTGGGTCCACTGTTTCTGGGCCTGAGCTGAGACAGATGTGATGATGGTGAGAGAGGCTAAGCCAAGATGCTCCCTCATGACAGCCAGGAGCAACAGTGGGGCTAAGGCAACATTTTCATGAACTACAGATATCTAAAACTCATTTTTGTATGTATTTTGAGATGAGGAGTCACTATGTAGCTCAGGCTAGCCTCAAGTTTAAGATTTTCCTGCCTCAGCCTCTTGAGTGCAAAGATTACAGGTATGAGCCACTGCCTCTGGCTAAATATTTGTAAAGTACATAATAGAAAGGAAAATTTCCATAGCCCTATCTAAGATGTCGACCACGAAATCCTACCTTTTCATTTATTTTCATTATTTCATGCCAGCTATTCTGATAGTTTTCCAAGTATTCAATAGTAGAAAAAAGTTTATTTCCTCATACTAAAATCATATTCTCAGATTCTCCCTCTATACACACACACACACACACACACACACACACACACGCAGGCATGCACACATGCACGCACGCAGGCTATTTAAACAATTGACTAAACACTTCCCAAACTTGGGAAGTAAGATGGCTGTCCAGATTCATGAAGCCCATAAGTCCTCAAAAAGTTGAACCAAAGGACACCAAGACATATAATAATTAAATTGTCTAAAGTTAAAGAAGAAGTTTCAAAAGCTACAAGGGGGAAAAAAGTCTGTTAGACTGTCGGCATGCTCCTCAGCAGCCATCCTGAAGGGAAGGAAAGAATGGAACATTTTGAAAATCTTGAAAGAAGAAAACATAACAACGACAGAAACACAGGCTCCTTAGACCCAGCAGAGCTGGGCTCCAGAATGACAAGGCTGGAGAGCAGGTCAGTGGAAACTGCTTGCTTGGCATGTGTGGTGCTGGGTCCAGTCTCCACTACAAAAGAAAAGGAGAAGGAGGAGGGAGGAGGAAGGTGGGGGAAGAGAAAGGAGAAGAGAAAGAAGAAATGATGACGAAATATAGGTGTTTCCAAATAAGTGCAAGCCGAGTGAGCTCACCACCATCCTTGCCTGTGAGACATGCTATAAGCAATTCAAGCTTATGAAAGACTGTTTATTATTACCACAAATTACACAATGTACAAACTCACTGGAAAAGGTTAAGTACACAGACAAATCCAAGATCCTGGAATTTCACAACAGACACAGACACACACACACACCAACTTCAATCGGTATAAAATCACTGCAGCTGGGCATAGTGGCCCATGCCTATACTCCCAGCACTTGAGATGCTAAGGCAGGAGGATTGGGAATATAAGACTTGTCTGGCTACATAGCAAAACTCTGTCTCAAAAATAAGCAAATGACTAGGGACAATTATCTACAATTATGCATTACATAATGTTTTGCCATTGTTGAGATGGGGTGTTATGGACCCCAGTCTGGCCTTGACCTGATGATCCTCCTGCCTTGGCCTCCCGACTGCTGGGATCACGAGGCATGGACCACTACACCAGGCATTGTATCTTAAAGACATAAATCATAATATTAATGCCCTAACATATAAGTAAAGGTAGGGCTTAAATATATAGTGGTTTTTGTATATTAAGTTAGAATTTATAGCTATAAAATGTTTCATGTCCACATCATGGTTTTATTTGGTTGGTTTTTTGAGACAGGGTTTCTCTATGTAGCTCTGGCTGTCCTGGAACTCACCCTGTAGACCTGGCTGGCCTTGAACTCACAGAGATCCACCTTCCTCTGCTTCCCCAGTGCTGGGATTAAAGGCTGCCACCAGGCTGCACATCATTGTTTTACTAAAAAATAAATAAATAAATAAATAAATAAATAAATAAATAAAAATAAATCTATAACAGAGAGCCAGTGAGATGGCTCAGCAGGTGTTTGCACTTGCTGCCAAGACTCTGACAACCTGCCTATGATCCCTGGGACCTACAGAAGAGTACAAAGTAAAGAATCAAAGCAAACTGTTGTGGAGTTTTCAGTGTCAACGCCTGGACCTGCAGCCTTCCCAAGCGAGGCTAACTAAAGAGATGTCATAGTGAAAAGTAGAGGAAGGAAATGTAGGTTGTTCAGCCACACTAGGGAGAGGAACAAAGAGCCCAAGATGACTAAGTCCATCTTCGGGGTCCTGACCTCAGGTTTGGGTTTAAACAGAGAGAAAAAGTCATACTTAACTAAGAAGTCCTCATCAAGATGTGGCCCTGCCCACCAGTGGCCCAGCCCATCCTGCACAGTGACCAAGCAGTTGACAGCACTGTGTGCAGTCTCTTCCTGGGAGACAAGATCTTCCTCGGAAAGCACCAGAAACTGCAATTCCTTGGGGCCCATTGTTTGAACAGCCAGAGGGAGGGACACCCGCTCTACAGAGAATCTCTCCTGCCAAGGTAAGTATGTCAAATCACTCAGGAAGACAGAAATAAGGAAGAATCAGAAAACAGCCAGCAGAAGGGTAGTAGTGGGTTGGAGAGATGGCTAAGTGGTTAAGAGCACATACTACTCCTGCAGGGGAACCGAATCGGGTTCCAACACTCCTGTCAGGTGGCCCACAGCCACCTGTAACTTTAGCTCCACGAGGATCTGCTGCCTCTGGCCTCTTTGAGCACCTTTACACACATGTGTGCATACACACACACACACACACACACACACACACACACACACACACACAAACACACACAATACAATTAAAAGTAGATCTTAAAAATTTCTAAAGCAACAGTAAGTTCCATTTTGAATGAAAATGCCCCCATAGGCTCACAGGGAGTGGCATTATTTGAAAAGATTGGGACATGTGGCCTTATTGGAGTGTGTCACTGGGAGTGGGCTTTGAGGTTTCAAAAGCTCAAGCCAGCCCAGTGGCTCACTCTCTTCCTGCTGCCTGATGATCCATATATAGGCTCCTTCCGCGTACTACATCTGCCTGCATGCCACCATGCTTCCCCCGTGATGATAATGGACTAAATCTCTGAAACATAAATCAGCCCCAATTAAATTCTTTCCTTTATAAGAGTTGCTCTAGAGCTGGGCATTTGTAGAACATGCCTTTAATCCCAGCACTCAGGAGATAGAGGCAGGTAGATCTTTGAGTTTGAGGCCAGCCTGGTCTACAGAGTGAGTTCCAGGACAGCCCAGGCTACACAAAGAAATCCTGTCTCAAAGCAAAAAAACAAAAACAAAAACAAAAACAAAAACGAAAGAAAGAAAGAAAGCCAACTATAATATACCTTAGCTTTAACATGTCAGATAAATTTAACCAAAAATGACTATGTGGAGTTATATTTTGCAAAATGGACTTTAAGTAAAAACTTGTCACAGATAACACAGTCCTTATTTAGTGATAAAGGGACCAGATTATCAAGAAGACATAAGTATTTATGCTCCCAGAATCAAGTTTCCAAAGCATACACTAATGGCTGGAAAGAAGGGGCTGTTGCCTGGCTTCATTTCTGTTGTTGTTACTCTTTCAGGCAGTGCTGGAGACCCAGCCAGGGCCTTTCAATGCCAGATGAGTACCCTGTCACTACATACCCCTATAATAGGGGACTTTAATATCTTGCTCTTTCTTAACAATAGACATGGCAGAGCTCAAAGGTGAGTAGGGGCCCTGAAGAGCACAAGTAAAAGGAAGTGATACACATAGAACAGACACACAAAGGTTCTTCCCAAGTCCATACGGCTCTTACTACATGGTATATCACACACAAATCTTAGATCAAGTAAATTTCCTACAATGAATGAACCAGAACACACCTAGAAAGAAAACCAGACATTTCCCCCAAATCTGAAAATTAAGCAACATATTCATGAACAACTGTGGAGGTTTGAAAGAAAATGACTCCCATAGGGAGTGGCAGCATTGACTGCTGAGTTAATTTCCCAGCAACCACATGGTGGCTCACAACCATGTATAATGAGATCTGGTGCCCTCTTCTGGTCAGCAGGCATACATGCAGACAGAACACTGTATACATAATAAATAAATAAATAAATAATAAATAAATAAATAAATAAATCTTAAAAAAAAATTCAGCTACCAGCCAGTTGTAGTTGCACACACCTTTAATCCCAGCATAGTGGAGGCAGCGGCAGGTGGATCTTGGTCTACAGAGTAAGTTCCAGGACAGCCAGGGATACATAGTTAGCCTTCCTTCCCACCTCTCAAAAACAAAACAAAGTTTAGTTACCAACATCTCTATCTCCACTTTTGGAGTTTTTTTTTGGGGGAGGGGGTGTTTGCTTGTTTGTTTTGTTTTTTGAGACAGGGTTTCTCTGTGTAGCCTTCTAAACCTAGCTGGCCTTGAACTCCCAAAGATTTGCCTGCATCTGCCTCCTGAGTGCTGGGATTAAAGGTTCGCACCACCACCTCTAGGGTTCTCCTGTGGTTTTATCTTACCAGGTTATGTGGTGAGAATGGAATCGAATGGCCCACATAGACTCATATGTTTGAGTGCTTGGGCCTCAGTTAGTGGAACTGTTTGAGAAGAATTAAGAGGTATGGCCTTGTTGGAGGAGGTATGTCATAGGGCAGTGGGGGGTGGGGGGGTAAGGGGTGGTCTTTGAGGTTTCAAAATTCTATACCATTACTAGTGAACTAGCTCTCTCTCCACCCCCCTTTGCCTTGTGCTTGTGGATCAGATCCGAGCTCTCAGCTACTGCTCCAGTGCCATGTCTGCCTCCTGCCATTGTGATTGTGCCATGATGATGGATTTATACTCTGGAATATTAATAACCCCTGACAAATCCCTGGTCATGGCCAGCAACAAAAAGTAACTAAGACAGGTTACAATTCTTTCCATGAGTCGTCTACAAAAAAAAAAAAAAAAAAAAAAAAAAAAAAAAGAGGAAAAGAAAAAAAAGTTTCTTAGCAACCCTTGACAGGTGGTGTTCAGTCTACCCCAATTGCATAAATGGCAACCACTCAGACATTTAAGTTTGGCTCTCCTTGGCCCTGCCTTGTTCTTTTCCTGGGCTTTTTTCCTATTAATAAACTCCCCTCCACATCCACCCCCTTCCTTAAATCTAAAAATCTTTAGCTCATTTGGGAGAGCACTTGCTGCCTAGATTTGGCACCCACTGCTGTGTAAAGTTTGCATGGTGACAGGAGCCTGCAATCCCAGCACTCAGGAGGTAGAGGCAGGAAGATGGAGTCCAAGCTCATCCTTAGCTATACAATGATGCCTGAGGTCAGCTAGGCTACATGAGACCCTGTCTCAAAAAAACAAAACAAAAAACCAATACAATTAGGGGTAGGATAGCACGATGGCTCAGCAGGTAAAGGCACTTGCTGCCAGTCCTGAGAGCCCAGAGACCTGACTTCCAGGACTTGTCACCTGACCTTCACACATGTACTGTCTCAGGTGTTTGAACACAGTCCCCATTTGCTATCTGTTGAGGGAGGATTAGAAGGTGTAGCCTCACACCTTTAATCCCAGCCTCAGGAGACAGAATTCCAGGCTAATCTACCGAATTCCAGGACAGACCATGGTTGGGGGGGTTGGGGGGAGAACTGTGGCCTCACTGAAGGAAGTATGTCACTATGGGTGGGCTGACGGGGATGTCCTTCTGTATATTGGCTCATGACTAAAACACGGACTGACCAGTAGCCAGGTAGGAAGTATAGGTGGGGCTACCAGGTGAGAATTTTGGGGAGGGAAGGCAGAGAGGAGCTGCCAGAGAGATGCCATGTAGCTGCTGAAGGTGTAACAGGGTCCAGGCATTCTCCGGTAAAATAAGACCAAGTAGAAATACATAGATTAGTAGTTATGTGTTAACAATTAAGAGAGAGCTAGCCAGTAAGAAGCATGAGCCATCGGCCAAACGGTTTATAATTAATATAAATCCGTGTGTTTATTTGGGGCTAAACGGCAGTGGGACCAGGAGGGAAAAAAACTGTCTACAGTGGGCCCCGAGGTTCACTTCAAGGGTCTGTCTTCATGCTTGCAATTTCAGATGGGAGTTCTTAGCCATTCCTGCCACTATGATTTTTATGATATTTTGTTTGTGTTCTGACAAAGTTTGCTTGGAGTCAGAGGGTTGAAGCCAGCCACTAGCTGACCATAGAGGTGTGGAGGACTGTAGAGAGAGGACAGAAGTGGTAAGGCAGGGCTGAGACAGGGTTTCAGTCTTTTTGGTCAGAGGAACCAGAGAGGCAGGAAGAGACTGTGGCTGCCCCCCTACTTTTGATTTTTCGGGTTTTTAACCCTGATATCTGACTCCTGATTTTTATTGATAAGATTAATGAGATTTAGGCTTCACCATGACACCTTCAATCTCACCAGGCTGTCATTCAGTCATCATGGACTCTACCCCTTTGGAACTGTAAGCCAATTAAATGCTCTAAGTTGTTTTGGTCATGGTGTTTTATCACAGCAACAGGAAACAGTTTTGGTGTGTGTTGGTGTGCTCAAAAGCAAACACACACATACAATGGTAGAAACAGGGTCTCACTGTGTATCCTTGGCTGGCATAGAACTATGTAGAACAGACTGTCCTCGAACTCAAGATCCACCTGCCTCGACCTCTCCTGAGATTAAAGACGTGTGCCACCAGGCCCAGCCTCATAATAGCTTAATTTTCATAGCTCCAAACTGGAAATAATTCAATCATATACCAACAAGTGATGAGATAAACAAATGTAGGGTATGACAAATAATGAAACAATAAATTGGCCCCTGAATCCATCAGCTGCTTTAAAAAAACAAAACAAAAACAAAAAAACAAAAAACAAAAAACACATGGCTGGCTCAGTTCGAAAAAGCACTAGCCAAGCACCCAGTGCCCTGGTGTACACCCTTAATTCCAGCACTCCTACAGTGACTAGAGGCAAAGACAGAATTGTCTAGAAGTCAGCGGGCCAGCTGGCCTGGGGTGTTGCGCACAGCTGTGGAAACAAGAGACCCTTCCTCAGCAAGGTAGAAGTGGATTCCACTGCTGAAACTTGTCCTTCTACCTGGGTGCTTCGCATGTGCACACACAATTAAAAAAAAAAAAAAGCTAGGCAGTGATGGTGCCTTTAATCCTAGCACTTGTGGGGTAGAATTAGGCAGATCTCTGAGTTCTGAGCCAGCTTGGTCTACAGAGTAAATTTCAGAACAGGCAGAGCTACACAGAGAAACCCTGTCCTGAAAAACCAAATTAATAAATTTAAAATTAAATTAAACTGCATATGCTCCAGCACACACATATTGAATAGTTGTTATATTTTTGTTTTGTTGTTTTATTTTTGGTTTTGAGACAGATCTCTCTACTCTATGGTCTGGGGTTGGGGGTAGGTTGAGGCAGGTTCCTAGGTCACTGTATACTTGACTGAGTACTTGCCTGGCATGCATGAGGCCCTGGACTCAGTCCTTAGTGCCACCCACATCCACCACCAAATAAAAGAAAGACCAGAAAGAACACAGCTCAGCCAGTCCCTGCCACTCTTATGCTTTAGGGGGTGAGTTTTCTCCTCTGGATGCTGCGGCTATGCCTCACTCTGCTTCATCCGGAAACCTGTGGAGTAATGTTCTTGATCTGATTTGCAGAAGTGTGTGTGTTATTTATTAGTTTTGCAATTCTTCTAGTTTGTGTCTATGATGCTATTGCCATTCACATATCAGAAGCTCCATGCTTCACTTAGAATTGCTTCAACAGTTCACTTAATTTCATGAAGACCTGTAAGAGTGCACATAAGAAATGGAAGCAAACAATTAAGTAGCAAATTATCTTCTTGTAAGCTTATGACTCAGCAAATAATTCAAGAAGTCCATGCAGCCTGGGCTTTGTGACTGAGGCCTGTGATCTCCACACTTAAAAAGGCTGAAACAGGATCAAGACTTCAAAGCCAGCTTGGGCTAAGGAGACCCTGCCTTTGTCAAAACAAAAACAAAAACAAAACACAAACAAAAAACCCTCAAATAACCAGATAGGTGCTTACAGCTATTTTATAAAACCCACCGGCTCCAAATGTGAATCCTCTGAGCACTAGTTTACTCTGCATTGGCTGTTATATAATAACCGAGTATAACAAAGGTGAAGACTGACAATTGCACTCTAAATGATAGGCGGGTCTAAGAGTGATTTAGTAGAGATTCCTCTGATTAATTATTAACTTATGATAGCCTCCCTTTAGAAGAGAACTTGGGAAATTGTTGACTGAGACTAGGCGAGGTTCCCTTTCACTTCCTTTATTTAAAAAAAAAAAAAAAAGGACGTGTGCCGAGTGTAGTGGGGAGAGAGAAAGGGAGACTAAATTCGGATACAGGGGTCTCAGCAGCTACATATCCCCGGGTGCTCTTCTCAGTAAAGACTTGGGTGGGTAGCCGGGTGGGTGGGGTGCAAGGACACACACTGCTCACAACCTCAGCAGGAAACTTGCTGCAGCCTTGAGATCCAAGGAAGGTCAGGCAGGACCAGATCGGAATTAAGGCTGCAATCTTCCGAGGGAGATGCTGTGGACAGCCCTAGGCCAATACGCACCCAGCTGTGCCAACTTCTGCCTGAGTTCTCGGTAGGGTGGGGTAGGGAGATCGAGGTTTTGTTTTGTTTTGGGGCTAGGCGGCTCCTCCTCCTTCCCTGATTGGTTCTGGAGTTTGGCCCGGAGCCTGCGCCCTGCTTCTCAAGGGGACTGTTCCTGGCCGAGGCCCTTTCTCCTCCACTGGGCCACCACGATGACGCTCGCTATCCTGGTCCTCCGATTGATCGTGGGCATCCTGGCATTTCCCATGTATCTGCTCAACCTTTTAGGAGTGTGGAACTGGATATGCAAAATGTGGTTTCCCTACTTCCTGTCGCGGTTCACGGTGATGTACAACGAGCAGATGGCGAGCAAAAAGAAGGAGCTCTTTAGCAACCTTCAGGAGTTTGCGGGCCCCTCGGGGAAGCTGTCACTGCTGGAGGTGGGCTGTGGCACCGGGGCCAACTTCAAGTTCTATCCCCCCGGGTGCAGGGTGACCTGTGTCGACCCCAACCCCAACTTCGAGAAGTTCTTGTACAAGAGCGTCTCAGAGAACCGGCAGCTGCAGTTCGAGCGCTTCGTGGTGGCGGCCGGCGAGAACATGCACCAAGTGGCCGATGGCTCTGTGGACGTGGTGGTCTGCACCCTGGTGCTGTGTTCAGTGAAGAACCAGGAGAAGATTCTGCGCGAGGTGTGTCGAGTTCTGAGGCCGGTGAGTGACAGATGAGGACTGGCTCATAGCAGCTCTCACGAGCAAGGGTGGTCCTGTCAATTTCAGGAGGATTCTAAACTAAAAGGCAAAAACTATCAAGGAAAGTTTCTTTTTCTTTTTCTTTTCTTTCTTTCTTTTTTTTTTTTTTAAGAAAATAGTGGCAGAGAATTACATAGGTAAGGGCTGACAAATCAGAATTTATAAATTTCTAAACTGCTGCAGAGGCAACAGCCAGCAGACTGCTCAGATGTCAAATCTGGTAACAGTAGCTCCTAGGAGAAGCTGAAGGCTTCATGCCCTTGAATTAAAAAACACTACAAGTGCCAGCACTGGGGAAAATAGAGGTAGGCTGATCTCTATGAGTTCGAGGCCAGCCAGGGCTACGCAAGGTCATTAAAAGAACATTTGCATTAGTGGAAACTGGAAAAAACCTGTCTGTGGAGGGGAGATTGTCACATAGTCAGGAACTTTGTAGCTATTAAAAAGTTCAAGAGCTGGGTGTGGTGGTACACACACATAAACCCAGCCATGGTCAGTGTGTCAGAGGCTTAGGGGGAAGGAAGGCAAGCCCCGATGTGCAGCAAGCTCAAAGCCAGTCTGAATTATATAGTAAAACTATAAAAAACAAAACGGAACAACAACAACAGTAGTGAAAACAATTAAACCAAACAGAAGACAAAAAAAAAAAAAAACCCAAAAAACAAAAAACCCAAGCCTCCAAAAAGAGTGATCTATGCTGAGTAGGAAAGAGAAGAGTGCCCAAGAAATACAATATGTTCATGCAAAAGATAGAATGACCAGTAATGCCTATTACCTCCAAGAAATGGGACTGGGTGAGGGCAAAAGCAATGGTTGATTCTTTGTGCCTTTCTAAAAGTCCAAAGAAATTCCTTATACTTGTGATTATCAGGTTAAGTGGGTTTATTTAGAGCAAAGCTGAACATGAAGGGAGGTGGTCCTAACTCATTCAATTGGCAACACGTAGGGATGTTCCGTGAGCCCGTGTAGTCCTCCTAAGGGCAATATTGCTGGCTGAATAAAACCTAAGGATGAAGCCGGGCATTGGTGGTGCACGACTTTAATCCCAGTACTCGGGAGGCAGAGGCAGGCGGATCTCTGAGTTCAAGGCCAGCCTGGTCTCCAGAACGAGTGCCAGGATAGGCTCCAAAGCTACACAGAGAAACCCTGTCTCAAAAAAACAAAACACAAAACAAAACAAAAAACCTAAGGATGAAAAGCTGCCCCGGGTGTCAGTTCAGTCCCTGGAGCGCCTCCTGTAGGCCCCTGCTCTCCTTCACAGCTGCTGTGTTCCTATCGTCTCTGTGGCGCAAGGACAGGTGGATATAGAACCAGCAGGTACTTATGATCCTTGCTTTGGAAAAGACATTAAGAAATGCACCCAAGACCCAAGTTACACAGCAATGGGTTTAACTTTTTTTTTTTTTTTTTTTTTTTGAAACCATGTCTCATTCTCAGTAAATAGTGGTAGGCTGGTCTGAAACTCTGTAAGTAGACCAGGCTGGCCTCGAACTCACAGAGATCTGCCTACCTCTGCCTCCCAAGTACTGGTTTTTTGTTTGCTTGGTTTTTTTTTTTTTTTTTTTTTTTCCCCAAACAAGTTTTCTCTGTATAACACCTCTTGCTGTCCTGGAACTTGCTCTGTAGACCAGGCTAGCCTTAAACTCACAGAGATCCGCTTGCCTCTGCCTGCCAAGTACTGAGATTAAAGGTGTGAGCCACTACTGCCTGTCCCAAGTACTGGGTTAAAGACGTGTGCCACTACACTCCGCCCACGTCTAGCTCTTCAGTGAGAATATTGCTGCTTGTCATATCAGGACATCATCATTCCTACCCCTTTGCTGTCCTTAGACACTGAGGGTCTCTTCCTTGGCTCACTTTCCCCAACAGTCTGTGTCCCCAGTGTTTTCAGCTGTGTGCCTGCACAGATTAACACCCATCCAGAGATTGCTCAGCCCTGCCATGCCTTGCCACACCATGCCCCGTCCTGCCCCGCCCCACTCCTGGATTATTCACAGGCATACCCAAACCAACTGGTCTCTCTGCTTTTCCCGCCCATCTCCTGCCCTAGCTTGAGGAAATAACATGTTTTTGTTTTTCATTTTTATTAGGAAATTTGGTTTTCTATTCCTAAACATATGTTTTACTTGAACTTATCTGTATAATTTGGGGTAACTATATCCCTAAACTCTGAATTCCCCGTAACTCCACCTTTGGGTAGCCAGAACCAGAATAGCTTGAGAAGGAGGCCGACAAAAAAAAGGGGGGGGCAGGTTTCTTTCTTTTCTAGGAAACGCACGGAGGCTGCCTAATAATGTGCACCTACACGGGCTGCAGATGAAAATCAAAGTGTACGTCCTCCTAAGGGCAATATCACCATTGCTGGCTGAGTAAAACCTAAGGATGAAATGCTGCCCCGGATGTCATTTGCATTAGGAATGAAATCACACAATCTTAACAACTCAGTTCAGCCTCTGGAGCACCTCCTATAGGTCCCTGCTCTCCTTCACAGCTGCTGTGCTCCCAGAAGCTGCAACCAGTGCCTGGGAACATGTTGGTAGTGGATTAAAAGGTTTTTTAAAGGATAAGAGTAGAAGGGAGGTGTGGTAGAACACACCTGTAATGTCAGCTCTAGGGAGGTGGAGGCAGGAGGACCAGCTAGATCCATGGTGAGTTTGCTATGTAGTGAGTTCTAGACCAATCTGGGTGATCTGTGACTGTTTCAGAAGTCAAGGAGCAACAACAGAAAAAACAGCGGAGTGGGGGGGGGGGCAGTGAACTAGCTCAGCCAGTAAAGGTACCTGCAGTCAAGTCTGCTGCCCTGAGATCCACGTGGTGGGAGGAGAGAACACACATGTGTGTGCGTGTACACACACACACACACACACACACACACACACACACACACGTTTTCACTCAGACTAAATTAACGTAATGAATATTTTAAACAGAAAGAGGGACTGTAGTTAATTCAGTCATGAAGGATTCATACAACAAACATAAGAGCTGGGGTCAGAACCCTGAAACAACCAAACCCAACAACTACAAAGCAAAGTTGTGTAGAAGTAACAACAAATATAAAAGTAACAGAAACCTGGCATGTTTTATTTAGCAGACTTTTCCCCCACCCCCAAGACAGGGTTTCTCTGCAACAGTCCTGGCTGTCCTGGAACTCACTCTGTAGACCAGGCTGGCCTTGAACTCACAGAGATCCACCTGCCTCTGCCTCCCAAGTGCTGTATTTAAAGGCGTGCACCACCACCACCACTCAGCAGATAGCAGATAAGGTCTTTTTGTATGAGTGTTCATGTCTATGTGAATGCTCGTGTGTAGGACTTTGTGTAGTGAGTGGTCAGAGGACAACTTCTGGTATGTCACTTTTTAGGGGCAGTCCTTGCTTTTGAGACAGAATCTTACTGGCTGGAACTCAACAAATAGCTAGGCTGAATGGCCAGTGGGCCTCAGAGATCTGCCCGTCTCTGACTCCTCCGTTCTGGAATTAGTGTGTGGGTGTGTGAATGTGTGTGCACACATATGTGTAGTGATGTATTATTTATGATTTATTAAAGCTTGACTGAGGGTTCAGAAAGCAGAGTCAGCCACAAGCCATAGAAGTCAGACACACA
Source organism: Cricetulus griseus (assembly GCF_003668045.3). Lineage (NCBI taxonomy): Eukaryota > Metazoa > Chordata > Mammalia > Rodentia > Cricetidae > Cricetulus > Cricetulus griseus. The sequence continues at coordinate 396,803,292 of NC_048595.1, forward strand.
CCTTTAATCCCAGCAGCGAGAAGCTAGGAGGTGGTGGTACACACCGTTAATCCTAGGACTCAGGATTAAGAAATGGATCTCTGTTGGGTCCAAGGCCACCCAGATCCACACAAGAGTGAATCAGTCTAAAAGAGAATTACAGCTCACACCTTAATCCCAACATTAGGGAAGTGTGTAAGACAGGAGTAAGTATTCAGGGAGGCATTCCTTCTCCAGCCACACTGAGGAGAGGCAGCAGTTTGAGACTTGAAGAACTCGTGCGTGGATCAGTCCTTTCAGCCTGAGCTAGAGGTGAGAACTAGTTGCTAGCTGCTTTGCTTTTCTGAACTTCAGCTTGAAGTTTGAAACTTGAACCCCAATATCAGTCTCTGGGTCTTTTATTTATTTGTGTTACATACGTGTGTGGACAACAGTCTTTAAACTTGGAGTCTTTCTCCAAAAGGAGAGTGAGAGAGAGAGAGAGAGAGAGAGAGAGAGAGAGAGAGAGAGAGAAGAGAGAGAGAGAGAGGGGAGTGAGAGAGGGGGGGGGAGAGGGAGAGGGACGGAGAGGGAGTAGAGGGACGGAGAGGGGGGAGAGAGGGATGGAGAGGGGGGAGAGAGGGGGAGAGGGGGAGAGGGGGAGAGGTAGGAGAGAACAAGAGTCTATAGAAGCCAACCCGTCAGCCTGGTCTACAGAGTGAGTTCCAGGACAGCTAGTGCTACATAGAGAAACCCTGTCTCCAAAAACCAAAAACTGAAACAAAACAAAAAACACTCACGTGTAATGTTCTTAGTAGATATAAAATCTTTTACTAGAAAGCTTGTATCATTTGGGTTCCTTTTAAGTCTGTCTGTTGATATCCACTCTTGTTTTGCTCATGGAAATAACTGCTTGTTTTCCCTTAATGATCAGTTGTTTTATTACAATATGATTATATTATCTGGGTGCCCCATCACTCACACCTGTAGTCCCAGGGCCTGCAGAGACAGGAGATCAAGGTCAGCCGGTACACAGAGTATCTTATAGGCCCATGGCACTGGGATTCTTCCTGTGCCCAGCGCCAGGACTGAGGAGTGGGAAGAAATGGGAAGCAGGAGTCTCCTGGCAGCAATAGAAACCCTAACGAAGACAGGCACTTCCACAGCCTTACTAGTTCTAGTGTAAACATGATCCAATTTTTCTACAAGGCAATTTGAAAACACCTTCTACCATGGTGTTTTAAAAGGCACCCACCACTGACTCAGCCCCACTTTTTAACAATATATCTGTTTGGCAATTATTAAAGGTGCTCTCAAACTTGGATGTTAATGCTTGTTACAGGGAAAACTGGGAGAAGCCTAACAGATACAAAGTAAAATAAAGGTTATGAACAATGTGTGGTCCATACTTAATTTTAGGAAAAATTGCCAATTTACATGTAGTAGGATAGTGGCTGGTTTTCTCTTTCCCTTTTTTCTGTTTATTTTAAAGCTATTTATAAATCTGTGCATGCCTGAGTCATATGCATCATATATGTGCAGGTCCCATAGAGGCCAGAGAACATTGGATCCCCAGAACTGGACTTACGGGTGGTTATGAACCACCTCATGTGGGTACAGGAACTGAACCTGGGTCCCCTGCAAGAACAGCAAGCTCTCTCAACCTCCGAGTCATATCTCCAATCCTTTTTTGTTTTTAAGACAGGGTCTCATGTAGCCCAAATTGGCCTCAAACTCACTATGTTGCTGAAAATGACTTTGAACTTTTTTCCTGTGTATCCCTGGGTGTCCTGGAACTCATGCTGTAACCAGGCTGGCCTCAAACTCACAGAGATCCACCTGCCTCTGCCTCCTGAGCGCTGGGATTACAGGTGTTCGCCACTGCTGTCCAGCAACTTCTAACTTCTTATCTTCCTGCTGCCACCTCCCAAGGGCTGGAATTATAGATACATGCTACCATGATTTGTCTCTAAAACATTCATTTTCTACACTTTCTAAAATAAACATTGTTGCTGAGAAAGTTCTGGAGTCACATACAGAGGTTTAGAATTCCTTTCTGACACTTATAAACTGTTACCTTGGACTACTCAGTTCCCTCTTCGGTTAAAAACAGTGATGTGCCAGGCATGATGGCATATTTCCTTTAACCCTGGCAGTCAGGAGGCAGAAGCAAGTGGATCTCTGAGACTTTAAGGCCAGTCTGGGCTATAGCAATTGAAGGCCAGTGAAGTTGCATAGTAAGGCCCTGTCTCAAAAAAATAAAATAAAAACAGTGGCAGTAATAAAACTTAATAACATTGGTTATGTTGCCTGACAGTGTCTATGTAGCCACACTGGCCCTAAACTAACTATAGTAAACGAGGCTGGCCTCAAACTTGCAGCAGTCCCCCTGCCCCAGCTTCCTGAGTGTTGGGCAATTATAGGTTTGTTCTGCTACAAAGAACCCTGTTGAGAGAATGAGCGTGGTCAGAGTAGACCATGCTAAGCACTTTCCATTTCTGTGATGATGAATTCTCTATGATCACATAGAATGTATGTCTATTGCTTAGATTGGGCAGCTCAGTTTGAAAAGCTGTTTGAAGACAGGGTCCCACTGTGACTGGGCCTGTCACTTCAGATCACCCTGCCTTAGCCTCTCTGGTGTGGCGATTTCAGGCATGGGCTATTATGCCCAACTAACATTGTACAAAATGTGACCAAAATTCAAACTCCATTACCTAAATCATGCCGTGCTCCAGTCTAGCTTATCAGTGTCTTCTCAAAGTTGGCCACAGGCCACTGAAATTTGAAGCTTCACACGTCTTGTAGAGCTGTTTTCCCAAAACCAGTGTCTTTAAAATGTGTGTTTGTGTGTTTTCTTTCTCAGGGAGGGGCTTTTTACTTTATGGAGCATGTGGCGGATGAGCGGTCCACCTGGAACTACTTCTGGCAACAGGTTCTGGATCCTGCCTGGTACCTTCTGTTTGATGGATGCAATCTAACGAGAGAGAGCTGGAAGACCTTGGAACAGGCTGGCTTCTCAAAGCTGAAGCTTCAGCATATCCAGGCTCCACTGTCCTGGACTTTGGTGCGGCCCCACATCTATGGATACGCTGTGAAATAGTGGGAGGTGTCAGGAGACTTGGACTGCTCCAACGGTTCAAGGCTTCAGTTTTAGATGTAAAATTCTAACTGGGAGAGGTGAAGTCCAATTCATCCTCACAGGCTTCTGTTTAACCGTTTTCTGTATTATTTCCCACCAAATCAGAACAGCTTTGAACTCCCCTTCAAAGGGACCAATGGTCTTTGATTAGCCATTGATAATGAACCAGGGGGAAACTAATAGCTTGCAAGCCGAATAAATAAATACCAGCTAAGTGAAAATCCAGTGTCTGACCAACACAGTAAATCCCCCCCCCAAATGAAATCTGAACCTCCTTGCTGCTTTTGAGTCTCTGGTCTGGCTTCCACTGCGCTGGTGTCTCTGGCCAGCAGCTGTCTTTTGGTTCAGGGTTCCACCAACTCCTGCTGCCCTGCACTCAGTTTTTACAAGCGCACCTGATATACCATTGTCACCACAGAACTGCACACGACAGTTGGGATTCTTGGGTTAGTTTCTTATCTAACATGTACTTTGCTAAACACAATAGACTCTAGGCTGTGAATGGGCCCACTGTGGTTAGGGAAAACTGGTACACTATGTGGGAGACTCTGAAAGCAATCTGTAAGTGCAGTCAGCAAGGCCTGGGGGCAGATTCCACTGGTCCTGAGCCAGGTGTGGTGGTGCACGCCTGTAATCCCAGCAGTAGGGAAGCAGAGGCAATAGGACTTCTGAGCTCTAGGACAGCCTAGTCTACAGAGTAAGTTCTAGGCTACAGAGAAAATCTTGAGAGAGAGAGAGAAAGAGAGAGAGAAGCAATTCCACTGGTCTTGAAAGAAAACCATGGACATCGTGTACCTACTGAGAGTGTGTCTAGGTGGGCCCATTGAAGGGTTTAAGCTACAGTTTTGTATGTATCTAAACAAATGCATATTTTCTGAGATGATTTTGCAAAGTCCTATTTTGAATATCAAACCAAAAATACATATTCATTTAAGGAATGGAAATAAAAAGTTTCTACACTTGCTGGCTTGGCTTCATTTTGTCTTACTGACTCTAAGGAAACATCCCCTTAGACAATTATGGGGATGCATTTGAACACACAGGTGTGTATTTCTGCAGCCAGGCATGATGTACAACATACAAGGGATGGTCTTTGATGCTGTGACTGAAGGGGGAGGGGCTTGCTTATTCTGGCTTACAGTTTGAAAGCATGCAGTCCTTCTAGGAGGGGAGGTATCCTGGCAGGAGCATGGACAGCTTGTCACATTATCTATCTCACAGTCAGGAACCTGCGAATCGACAGAACTGGGACCAGACCATAAAAATCCAAGGACTCATTTCCTTCAGCCACTAAAGATTCCAGTCTTCCAAAGCAGCCCCACTGACTAGGGAGTAAATGCTCAGGCCTACAAGCCTAAGGAGACATTTAGCATCCAAACAACCACACAGCTTGTAGATTTTAGCCATTTTGGAAGAATCAGTGGGGTGTGGGTGTGTGGTTATGACTTTTTTTTTTTTTTTTTTGGTTGTGGTACCATGTTAGGGATTGACCCCAGGGCATGCCAGGCAAGGCTATACCACTGACCTAGACTCCTGTCCTAGTAGAATTTTGGGGGTTTTGTTTTGATATAGGGTCTCACTATGGATCATTGGCTGCCTGCCTCTGCCTCCCGAGTGCTGTTCAAAGCTGTGTGACACCACAGCCATCTAGAATTGAGTTTTGAAAGATTTGAGTCCAAGGATCCTGCTGGTGAATGCAGAGCAGAAAGAAGGCGGCTCATGGCTTGGCCTCTTGAACACAAAGTCAGTACTGGGGGGGCTAGGATGTCTCCCTCTTTAGCTCTGGAAGATGGGCTACCTTCTCTCCTAAAGTCAGCTCTTCCTTTACCCACACATTTTATTACCAGGTTACGCTGGTCTGATGGCTGAGAGGCTCGCAGAGGCACAGGTGTACTTCACAAAATGTACTCATCATGTCAGAAGGTGTCTTAGGGTTTCTATTGCTGTGAAGAGACACCATGACCACAGCAATTCTCATAAAGAAAACATTTCATTGGGGAGGCTGCCTACAGTTTCAGAGGTTCATTCCGTTATCATCATGGTGGGGAGCATGGCAGCGTGCGGGCAGATGTGGTGCTGGAGAAGTAGCCAAGAGTCCTACGTCTTGCAGGCAACAGAAAATGATCTGAGACACTGAGCAGCACACTCAGCATAGGAAACCTCAGAGCCTGCTCTCAGTGACACACTTCCTCCAACAAGGCCATGCCGACTCGAGCAAAGCCGCACCTCCTAATAGTGCCACTCCTTATGAGATGATGGGGGCAATAACTTTCAAACTACTACAGAAGGTAATGGTCCAGTACAGAGGACTAGCTAAATCCTTGTCTGAAGGGCATGGCACACAGCCTCACTTCTGCTATAGAGCGATTAGGCTGGAGAAATAAATACTTCAGTTTACTACAGTTGCCACCTGCTACGGAGGTTTCAGAAGCCCCAAGCCCCCAAACTGCATAATCTGACACCCGTGTTGGCATATTACAGATTTCCTCCTCAGCTGAAGAAATATTTAAAACTACTCTAAATAGGGCCAGAGAGATGACTCAGCAGTTTAGAGCACTTGCTGAACTTGAAGGGGACCAGGATGTGAGTCCCAGCACCCACATGGGGTGGCTCACAACCACATGTAACTCCAGTTGCAAGGCTCTGATGCCCTTTTCTGGCTTCCATGGGCACCTGCTTCTAGTCTGCTCCCTCACAGTCCCATGGCTAACATGTGACTGCATCCATGCCTGAGGCTTTACAAGGATGTTGGAAATGAAAACTCAGCTCCCCACTCTTGTACACTCAGCCATCTCCAGCCCAGGTCTGAATTTCTTTATGTAGGCTCCTTCCATTTCAAGTAAAGCCTGAATTATACTTTTCTATGTTACCTCAGTTTAATTCTCAGTATCCTCTGGGATGGTAGGAAGATAAAGGGAGTATTTTTCAACCCCTATAATGTTATTTGTTGACTTTGATCTTGAGCAAGCTACTTTTTTATTTTTATTTTTTTGAGACAGGGGTTCCCAATGTAGCTTTGGCTGTCCTGAAACTCAATTTGTAGACCAGGCTCGTCTCAAACTCAGAGATCCCTCTGCCCCTGAATCTTTGTTTCCTTCCCCGTTAGTAAATGGGGTTATCATCTACCTAAAGGGCTGTGATAAGAAACAATGGAATGCCAGGTGTGGTGGTGTACACATTTAATCCCAGAATTTGGGAAGCAGATCTGAGTTTGAGGCCAACCTAGACTACATAGTGAATTTTCCTTTCTCAAAACAAAAAACACAGAATGAAGTAATATATTTGATGCATGCTGAGGTCTTGTTTGAGACAGTCTCACCATGTAGCACAGGATGGAACTCTTAATCTTGCTGCAACTGAAGGGACCAGCTCCCCATTTCAGCAGCCATAACAGCCAAACATGTACTTGTCTGACCTTGTCTAGGTCACTAGGAGGTCAGATGCCTGCGTTGTGGCAAGGAACCAATCAGAAGTTAGCTGGTGGTGCTATGCTTTATGGCTCTGAGTGTGCTTTATGGACAAGTGCACAGCAGAAACGTACAGAGCATAGCAACCACCCTGGGAGGGCCTATGGGCCATAACAACCAGTTGACCAATCAACACAGGGCAAGTCCTCCAAGCCTGGAGGCACACCAATCCTGAGCCTGTGCGTACCCCTAGACTCCCCTTACACCGCCCTATAAGATCTCTATGCAGTAGCTTCGAAGCGTCTTTCCTAGCCATCCGCCGTGGTGGATGGATGAAAGACCCGAGCTAACATGGGGTTAGCTCGTTAAACAACTACAATAAAGCCTCTTGCTGTTTGCATCAAGTTTCTGCCTCTACATGGTGTTTGGGGTGGCCGTGGTCCTGGGCTGAGATCCTGGGGGCCTGAGCCTCCGGGGGTCTTTCACAACCATCTGAGTGTAGGGATCACAGGTATGCCTCACCATGCCCAGTGCTCATGCACACACATGTACACCCTCATGCATGCATGCACGCACACACACCCCTCGTTATTTTTTCTTGTGGTACTGAGGGTTGAACTCTAGGCCTAGTGAATAAGACACTCATGAGTGAGCTATACCCCTAGCTTATTTCTTATTTAACTGATGCTTAATATTGAGTACCTACTGTGTGTTCTACTCTTGAGGGAGGGAGCAGTTGTCTCTCTAGCCATCTCTAAGACAATACATAGATATCAGGAAATGCTTTCCTGTCGACCCAGGGCATCTTTGAGATGAATTCCAAAGGATGGATGGAGAATATTTCATGCATGGGTCACTTGGGCTACAGGTAAATGAAAGGAAGAAATTCATGTTCAAGAAAGTGAAGGCAAACCAGGCAAGATGTCTGAGTGGGCAGAGGTGCTTGCTGTCAAGCCTGGCAACAGAGTCAGTCCCCAGAATCCATAGCAGAAGGAGAGCCAACTCCCAAAAGTTGCCCTCTGACCTCTACACAGCAGGTGCCTGCCCACATGCAGATAAATAAGGAAGCCTGAGGTCATCAAGTCATAGTGGCACCGCCTCAATCCCGGGCACTCAGGGGGCAGATGTAACATGGGCAGCCAAGGCTACATAATGAGACTCTGTCTCAAAACAAAACAGGCAAGCAGGGCAAGGTGCCAGAGCCTAAAGGAAGGGCAGGTTTTGTGTTCACAGCCATTTCCACAGATCTCTTGAGAGTGGTAGGGCTATGAGCCCCAGAAGTATTTTGAACTATCATCCCCCACTCCCACTCCTGCAAACATTCAAATGTCTTATACTTATTCCCAGGTTCTGATGCTCTGTGTCCCCTTAGTTGAAAGGGAAGCAAACATTACATAATTGTTCCTTTTGTACTCTTGGCCCCAGAGCCAGCCCTTCCTCTTAGTGTGGCTTTGAAAAGCACAGTACTTAGCTGAAATTAAACTCCTATTTGTCAGTTAAAGCAACTGACATGCAATGAATCGTGGAACACTAATATCAACAAAAGCAAGAGAGAGAGAGCTAGTCACTTAATTTCAACATTTAAAACCCAACCCGGACTGCATAAGAGAATCATAGGAATTCCCTAATGAGCTGTGGAGCCACTGGCTCCTCCCTGTACCAGAGAACAGGCAGAGGTCATGGTGACCAAGGGCCAAGGACCAAGACAGGTCACTGCACCCAATTCTTCAGTTTAAAAATAATAACAGTGACTAAGCAAAATAGTATTTTTCTTCTAAAGAAAAACATTTGAGAGACTGGAGAATTATACTGGGATGTGTGCATAAACTCCAAAAATTACTAGTCAAAATGTATCATTTCTAAAAGTAAAACAAACAACAACAAAACCTAGGCAGGTATGGTGGCACAGTCCTAACATGTTACAACTCAGGAGGCTGAAGAAGAACGATGGTTAGTCTGAGGCTAGCTCAGGCTACAGTGGACATTTAAAGCTAGGCTGGGCTGTAGAGCAAGACCCTGCCTAAAAAACAAACAAAAACCCCATGAGCCTGTCAAATGCATGGCACTCATATCCATGCCCTGTGTGGACAGACCCTTCATCCCATGCCTGTAACAGCTCACAATACAGATTTCCAGGCTCGGTGGCATGCCTATAATCTCAGCAGTGCTCTGGAAGCTGAGGCAGAACAATGGCAACTTTGAGGCTAGCCCGGGCTGCATATCAATACTCTCCCTGCCTGAGAAACTAAAAGTCCCTTTCTTTATACTACACAGTGACTTTAACAATTTCATGATTCTCTGACTTGAAGGCAGGCTTATTTATCTGTTCCACTGGTCCCTTTGGTTGCAAACCACCACCTATGTCATCCCTGGTCTGTACCCCCACTACAACACCTTCGGCTCTTCAGTGACCCTGGACGACAGGAGCAGCAGAGCTTTTTGGTCCAGATGAGGGCAACTGCCTCTGGTGGCAGACTATATCTTGGAGCATTTGCAAGCTCCCAGAAAACAAGTTCCTGATCCCCACCCCCACCCCAGGCAGTAAGGGCCACCCTACCACTATGCAGAAGTGAACAGACACAAGCTTCTACTTCCCTGCCCCTACTCTTTCTCTGGTTTTTAAATTTTTCTTATTAATTTATGTGTATGGGTGGGTGTTTGCCTGCATGTATTGATATACCACATACCAAATGTATGGCTCCCAAGGAGCCCAGAAGATGGTGTCAGACCCCCTGGAATTGAAGTTACAGAAGGTTGTGAGACACCATATGTACTGGGAACCAAACCCAGTGGTCCCCTGGAAGAGCAGCTAATGTTCTGAACCACTGAGCCATCTTTCCAGCCCCCTTCCATCTCTAAATCATGTCAGTCTGCTGGAAAGCAGACCTGGGGTCACTGGACCCCTTTATCTGTATTTCCCATGTGCCTACACCATCAAATCTTTCTCTTTTCTTCATGGCTGCTTTCTTCATCTGGCTGGTTGGGTGGCTCAGCTTGGTGCCTTTGGATTCTTGGACCCAGGGTTTTTGCCCTAAGACCTCCAGTAACAACCCCACTGTATAGGTTGCTTTTGTGTGTCAACTTGACACAAGTTAGAGTCAGTAGAGAGGAAGGGGCCTCAGCTGAGGAAATGAGACCCAGCTGTAAGGCATTTTCTCAATTAGTAATCAATGGGGGAGGGCCCAGCCTATGGTGGGTGGGGCCATCCCTGGGCAGGAGGTCCTAGATTCTCTAAGAAAGCAGGTTGAGCAAGCCATGGGGAACAATCCAGTAAGCATGACTTTCCATGGCCTCTCTTCAGCTCCTGTCTCCACATCCCTGCCCCGACTTCCTTCAATGATGAACAGCAACTTGGAAGTGTAAGACAAACACTTTCCTCCCCAGCTTGCTTCTTGGCCATGAACTTTTGGTTGCAGAAATAGAAACCCTAAGACATCTTCTAACATAGCATGATGAAAGTCCAGCCAACAGACACCCCGTGGGGGGCAGGTAGGGTCGCCAGCACTCCCGGGGGACTGTGCAGTGAGCTGTGCACTCATGCACATAGGCAAGTGCAGGGCTCCAGCAACACCTGGAGCAGGACAAGAGATGGATCAGCAAACTGGTCCTGGTACAGCAACCTACTTTTATTATTAGCTACAGGAAATAAGAAGCAGCCAGGAGCCCCCAAACTGTCATGTGAAATATAACATGGTACCATTTGCGTTATGGCTGCAGAGAGAAAATGACAAGACAAAGGCAGCCAGATGACCTTGAACGTCTGTGCATCTGCCCCCGGGGTGTGCGATTCATTCACTAGGAGCCTGGGAGGGAAAGCAAAGGGCAGTGGCTCAGTGGCTCAGCATGCCCACTTCACATTGTAGAGAGCAGCAGACCAGGGCTCTGCAGGGAGCCCTTGTGGGGTTCAGGGACAGCCGGGCTGCTGGGCTGGCCTCTTCTAAAATGGGTTTGTGAAAGGAAGAGAGGAAAACAAAACTATCGGATGACACCAGACACCAGGTTGGAGAAGCTGAGTGATTATGTAAAGCTTTCCTTGGGGATTTAAAGAAAGATGACTCCATTTTAACAACTGCTATTCAGCAGTTGGGCAGGCTCTGGGGGCAGCAGACATTCAGTTTTTATAAAGACCCCAAATCTGTGGCAGGCCAGGAAGAAGCAACTCATCAACAAAGCCTTGGGATACAAACAAGTGCCATCACAGACACCAGTCTCTGATCCAAGCCAGTCTCATGCTCTGCCAGCTCTCTCGGTGACAGGCTCGCTGTGGAGGACCTCCCATGCTCGTGTGCTCCTACACATCAGTTCCGGGACCAGTTTCATTTATTTATCATTTCTTAAGACAGGCCCTGACAGGCCTGGTTTTATTTGATTGTGCACGTGCAGGCCCACACGTGTTAGGGGGCATGTGGAGGTCAGAGGGCAGCTCTCCAGAACTGGTTCTATCCTGCCACCTTGTGGGGCCTGGGAATGGAACTCAGAGCATCCGATTTGGAACAAGCACCATCACCAAGACTTACATAACAGCTTCACTTGGCCAGGCCTACACTCAAATTTTCAAGATACCTACTCATTCGTCATCAAATTGAATTTAAGCCACTTATCTTGGCACATAGGGCCATTTGCCAACAGATTCTTCAACACTTTTTCAAGCTTTGTGGGTGCAGGGGTTGGGAGGACCAATACCCGAACCCAAATCCAATTGCTATCTTTTACTGGCATTTTATTTATTTTCAAGATAGGGTTTCTCTGTGTAGTGCTGGCTGTCCTGGAACTTGCTCTGTAGACCAGACTGGCCTCGAACTCACAGAGATCCTTCTGCCTCTGCCTCCCAAGTGCTGGGATTAAAGTGATGCACCACCAATGCCCTGCCATTTTTTTCTTCTTAAATATGCTTTTTTCATTAAAATATAGCAATTGTGAATATATGTATACATATATATGTATATATATATATATATATATATATATATAATGACATTCAACACATGGGTATAATGTTATTTAAAAATATTCTATGTACATCAGTGTTTTATCTGTATCATGCACCATGTGTTCCTGGTCCCTATGGAGGTCAGAAGAAGGCACTGGATTCCCTGAACAGACGGTTGTGAGCCTCCACATGGGTACTGGGAAACAAACCCAGGTCCTCTGCAAGAACGACAAATGCTCTTAACCACTGAGCCATCTCTCCAGTCCCAGTGACAGACTCTCCAAAACAGTTTTCGTGCTGTAGCCCATCAGCCTGTGTGGTTTAAGTGGAAATGTCAGATAAAGCAAATTACTAACAAACTGGGAGATGCCAGGCTTTGGGAATTAATCCACATGTGGGAGGCAGAGGCAAGAGGCTCTCTGTGAATTGGAGGCTAGCCTGGTCTGCAGAGTGAGTTTCAAGACAGCCAGGGCTATCTAGGAAGGCCCCCGTATCAAATAAATAAATAAATAAATTGGTAAACTGTCAGTCCACATTTTTTTCTGTGCTGCCTTTATCTTCTTTTCATACTCTGGGAAAAATTAAAATATTCTAGACTCCTGGGAAAAAAATCTAAAAAGAAACTTTTGACGAATGTTCAAACACAGATGACAAGTGTTCGGGAAAAGATAAAAGTTCGTTTTTTATTTTTACTGTTCCTTTAACAGTAAAAACTGGGCCCAATCCTTAACCTTGTGGAGGAGAATGCAGACAACCTTGAAAATGTGAGGAAAAAAAATGCAGATCTTCCCTTTAAATAGCAACAACCAAGGTTGGAGAGATGGCTCGGTAAGAGCACTGTTTTTCCGGGGGACCCAGGCTTAGTTCCCAGCTCCCGTATGGCAGTTCACATCCACTTGTAACTCCAGTCCCAGGGGCTCCGTTGGCCTCTATGGAGCTGTGTGCACATGCACACCAAATACATGCATGCAAAATATCCACACACAAAAATTATTAAAAAAATATTCCTGCAGGGCAGAGATACTGCTTCATGGCACCGTGCTTGTCTGGTGTGTGAGAAACCTGAATTTGATACTCGGTGCCTCAAGGAAAAAAAAAAATGTTTCTACAATAAACACACTATTTCAGGAGGAAAACACAGCCAAGCATTTGTGTAAGCATGGTGTCATCATCTACCAATGCCACATGCAAAACATTAAACTCAGAAGTTCCCTTTCCTAAGGCTTCTTTGTCTTTTGTCTTTCCCACTGAGCCTGTTCTCAACTTAGAAATGTGTCTCCACCACCCACCAGAGTGTCTCAGGAAAGAACCTACACTAGCTCCTCTCTCCCCAGGGGCAGCAGCCTATGAGCCCACTCACTGTACCTCTCATTGCCCTGCCTTCCTGGCCTGTTATCTTCACATCTGCCGATTCCAACCAGACCTTTCTGTACCCCACCCAGTCTGCTCCTCTCGAGGATTTTATCTGGTTGGCTTTTGTCATTGCCACTGGAGCTGAAAACGGTAATTTCATTTTAGAACTCCCCTCATCGCTTTCCTTCCTTCAGGGTCCCTCCTTGCTTTATCTGTACAGCTTGACCCTTCCCACCGAGCCTCCACTACACCGTCTGAAATCTCTCTGTGGAGATTCATGGCTTTCAGATTAGAGCTCAAAATCCTTTATTTGAAATGCAAAGCTTTTCTGAATGGTGGTGGTGCGCAACTTTAATTCCAGCACTTGGGAGGCAGAGGCGATGGTGGATCTCCAAGTTCAAGGATACCCTGAGGTCCAGGATAGCCAGGGCTACACAGAAAAACCCTGTCTTGAAAGTCAGGCAGTGGTGTTGCACACCTTTGATCACCACACTAGGGAGCAGAGGCAGGAAGATCTGTGAGTTCAAGGCCAGCCTGGTCTACAGAGTGAGTGCCAGGACAGCCAGGGCTACACAGGGAAACCCTGTCTTGAAAAACCGAATAAATAAAAACAAAGCTTGGGCCCATGAGAGGGCTTGCTGCCAAGCCTGATAACCTCTTTAACCTCTGGAACCCATACAGTAGGACAAAACCTGTTCCCACAAGTTTGCCTCTGACCTACACACGTGTGTGTAATGGACCAGAGAGATGGCTGGTTGTTTAGAGCTCTTGTTGCTCTTGCAGAGGACCAATGGTTCAATTCTAGCACCCACATAGAAGTTCCCAACCATCAGTAACTCCAGTTCCAGGAGATCCGAGGTCCTCTTTTGACCTCAACTGCTGCACAGGCATATGTATATGTAAAACTCTCCCTCTCCCTCTCACACACACACAAATACACACACACAATAAGGCAACTAATTAAAAACTAAATGAAATACAAAGCTAGGGATGGAGCTCAGCGGTAGAACACTTGTCTAGAATGCTCAAGGCCGTGAGGTGGGTTGACGGTTTCACACATGGGCAGGTAAAGGGACACGTCTCAATGGTAGGACACACACTTAGTGGGGACAAGGCCCTGGATTCTATGCTCAGCCCCAAATGAAAACATTTGATAATAAAATGCTAGGCTCTTACAATGTGGCCCTGTTGGGGCACAGCTCTGTCCTCTACCGCCCTTTCCATGCCTTCTGCTCTCCTCCTGGTCCCACATGTGTGTCTTCTGTGCTGTTTGCCCTGTGCCTTCCTACAGGATCTATGTCCGTCCGTCCCCCGTCCCCCCGTCCCCCCCCCCTCCGGGGGTGCCACGCCCTCTCCTCATCCACTACACTAACACAAGACACATCCCCTCTTGTGGCCTAAGGATAAGGTTGTTTCTTATCTGGTCTGCAAGCTAGTCCAGAGCCTGGCTCCTTTAATAGGCTTGTCTCCCTCTCTCCAGGGATCCCTTCTGTCCTGACACCTCCACCCACCCCTTCCTTCCCATAAAAGCAAAGGAACCTGCCCAACCTTCACTTTTACTTCTCCCTCCAAACCCTTTCCTCTGCTTACTACCACATCTGGGCTGCTACTGGTTTTTGCTTTGTTGTGTGTGTGAGTGTGAGGGGTTTTGTGTAGAAGAGAATGTGGGTGTGTGACAGTGTCAGAGTGTGTGTGTGTGTGTGTGTGTGTGTGTGTGTGTGTGTGTGTGTGAGACAGTGAGTGTCAGAGTGTGTGTGAGTGTGTGTTATTAGGGACTAAATTGAGCATTGTCAGCTCTGAAGTGTGAGGTCTCAGCCTAATGAGAAAACAACAGGGAAACTTTGCTCAAATCCTACAAAATAAGTAGGCTGGGGACGATTTGGAGGAACAGTGTTTGCCTTGCATGCCCTAGGCCGTGGGTTTAATTCCTAGTACCTTAAAGGGAAAAGCCTACATTGGTAACATCAGGGTCATGAAAGTCAGAATCAATTAAAGCAGTCTTTCAGATCAAGAGGACTGAAACCACGAGACAATCAATATGGAATCCTGATTGGATCCTAGATAAAACAAAACCCCACACATATTTGAAAAGTAATTTTTGGAGGGCTGGCACAGCCAGTAAAGGGCTTGCTGCGAAGCTTAGTGGTCTGAGTTCGATTTCTGGTTTCCACCTGTAAACGTGTCCACCTGTAAATGTGGACCACATGTAAACGGGTCCACCTGTAAACGTGGACCTGATTCCCACAGGTTGTCTTTAGACCTCTATAGATGTGCTCCTTGCCCCCTGAAGTATAAATAAATGCAATAAAAAAGTGTAAACTTTTATTTTGTTTTGTTAGACACAGGACAGATGACACTTGAATTTCTTCTATTGCATTAACAGTTATGCAAGAGAATGCCCCAAATGCACCCGAAAAACATAGCGAGGACAATCAGTCTGCAACTTACCAGAGGGGAGAAAGAGAAAGCAAGGGGATGCATCCCAGGGTTCTAGCCAAAAGGTGTAAGGAAAAAAACCAAAAATCATGAACTCTACCTGGTCGAAGCCTTCATGCTGAGATGGGTGGAGCTGGAGCTGGAGGGGGGTGCCATCAAGATGGGGAGATTTCTGAAGACTCAAGAGTGTCACACACACAACAGAAGCCAGCACAGGCTTCTCATGACCTAGGGTGCAAGTCACCCTCTGACCAGCTCTCAGTGCCTTCTCCACTGCTGACTTGCCTTTGATTGATCAGAAGGCAGGGATGCGTGGTCCTTTTTAAGGGATGTCCCTGGACTTGAGTATCTGTATAGGCTGCAGGTGTGAAGTCTCCCACAGGTGCCTCTGAAACAAAGGGGCTCCTGGAACCCTTAGAAGTCAGGATAATTGGCCTTCGTCCTCATCTGCTGTCTATTGGTTATTGGAAGACATTTTTTGCTGTGTGTCATTCATGTTTCTGGTAGCTGCTTTTTGATTTTGTACTTTGCATTGAGCCTCATGTATGTGAGGTAAGCACTCCAATACTGAGCTACAAGCCCCAGCTGTCCCGTGTTATTTCTTATTATTTCTTCTTATTTACTTGTATCCTTCCATGCAGCCCAGAGTCAGGATTGTGCCGGATTCCTAAAATGAGTTGGATCTTGGCCTTGAATGGCATTTCCCGAATAGCACCCCTGGACGTTCCCTCTCTTCGGTCCTGGGCAGGGTATCTAAGAGTCACAGAGGACTCAGGAGACCCCTGAAGAGTAAGAGTTTCTTCTAGCCAGGTGTGGTGGTGCATAACTTTAATCCTAATACTCGGGAGGCAGAGGCAGGCAAATCTCGGAGTACGTGGCCAGCCTGATCTATATTGTGAGCTCCAGGAAAGCCATGGCTATAGCTTGAGACCCTGTCTCGAAAAAGCAAATGAGACATAGAATCTTCCAAAGCCTGACGTTCCTGGCATGGTGCTACTGCTGCTGCTGCCGGGTCTTCAGCAGGCGGCTGGGAGACCTCAGCCAATGCCAGTTGGCCACTCCCCCAGGGTTGTCTCTCAGCTTTCATATGATCACCAATTAGCTGGAAATCACAGGGGTCTGTGGCAGCCTTGTACCTGTGCTGCTCAAGCCCAGCAGGAGACAGTCAGCAAGTGGTGGGATTGTGTTCCAGCACGTGCAAGGTATGGTGCCTCTTACTGGGTTTGATTTTCTGTTGAAATCTCATCCATAAAATGGAGTTCCTGTGTTTGAGTACCGTACACTATATATGGTTTCACATGGACAGGTGGGCTGCACAGACACCAGACTGGAACACCATGCACTGAGTGTGTTTTCGCATACAGACCAGGCATGCCCAGTACATATCTGAACAATTGTGGGAGGCTCTGCACATCCTGTAGAGTGGTAGATCCCGTCACCTCGACACCAGACTATTTCTGTTATGTTGGTGCCCTAAGAGAAAGCCTGTGGTCTTGTCTGGGGAGAAGTCCTGAGCTTCCAGGTGACTTCAAATGTCATACTGGGAAAGGGGACTGGATGGGGATTGAGGTGTTGTACTCACAGCTTCTAACTGCCCGTTTCTCTCTCCACAAATATTTTACACCCCCCCCCACCCCCGCCGATTGGGATTCTGCAGTGAGAAGTGTGATGGAGGGAAGAACAGCTGCCTGTTTCAGTTGAGCAGACAGGCCCCTAGCAGTGTAGCAAGGGGGAAACAGGTTCTTGGGATGATGGCAGCAACCACACAGAGCCCATTGTCCCTAGAGAGAAGCATGTCTTCAGATGAGTGGTCAGCAGCTGAGGATGAAGGCCAGTTGTCCCGTCTCCGCAGGAAATCCAGAGACTCCCCCTTCGTCCCTGTGGGTAAGTGCGCACCTTGACAGTTGCAGGAAAAACCATGATGAAAAAGAACTCAGCATCTCCAAGAGTGACACTCCCCATATGTCTGTGCAAGCTCTGATTTTCCAAGACTTGCCCCTCGGAGCAACAGGGGTTGAGCTTGGAGCTACTTTCTAGCTCAGACGCCAGTGAATTTCAGCTATCTTTTTTATTCCGTTTTACATAGTTCATCAAAGGCCTAACTAATGTTTTTACATATACTTATATATTTTGGTGTGTTTGTGTGTGTGGGGGGGTGTTGCACATATGCAACATCATGCTTGTAGAGGTCAGAGGACAACTTTTGGGAATGGGTTCTCTTCTTCCATTATGTGGATTCCAGGGATCAAACCCAGGTCATCAGGCTTGGCAGCAAGCACCTGTGCGTGCTGAGCCATCTCGCCAGCCCCTAGAGGTCTGTCTAAAAGTATTAGTTCATACTGACTCAAATAGAATTCACTGAATAGACTCACACGTTTCTGACAGAGGACCGGAGCAGCAGTTTAGCATCCTAAGGGTTGACTCAAACTATCTGTCTCTTTGCTCTATGCATCACTTCTAAGTCTTGGTGTCTGCTGTTAGATTTTCCTCTCATTACTGTCAGGTGTGATGGAAAACTTGACTTCTTGAGGGCTGGGATGTTGCTCAGTTGGCCTAGCTTGTGCAGAGTGCTAGGTTCAAGTCTCCTTATGGCAGAGAGCAGGGGTGGCAGATGACATCTGTAATTCCAGCTCTCAGGAAGATCTGAAGTCCAAGGTCATCATCACCACAGAGTAAGCTCAGGCCAGTGTGAGCTACCTAAGAGCCTGCCTCAAAAGAGGGAACAACAGAAGACACGAACAAGTCCCTGGATGCTATTTGAACAGATCCTGGTAATGAACAGATTAAGCACGGGGTCTGTTATACAATAAATTAGTGTTCTGGAGAACAGTGTGACTAATGCAGAAAGATGAAAGTGTCCCTAGCTAAACTTAATTACCTGCAGACCAGAGACACTGAAACAGGGAAGGTGCTGGTTCTCATCTCCCAAAGGCACAAACCCTTTCAGTGAGCACAGATCCTGACCTGATCAAGGGAAGACTCAGGGTTTTGCTAGAAAACAAATTAGGATAAAATTTGTTATGTATCATTGAAGTTCCATTTAGCTTTTGTAATTTTAACAATACTTACAGGTAGTTTGCCATGGGATGGACTGTGTCACACAGATAATTGACAAAGTATTTCCATTGATTGCCTGAAATCATTTCCATCATTACAAATATGATTTATTGGGATGGGACCTAGAACTAGAGTGCTTGCCCGGCACACCTAGGCCCTGGGGTAAGATAAATAAAAATAAATCTGATTATTCTTGTTTGTTGTTTTTGAGATGTGGTTTCCTGATGTAGCCGTGGCTGACCTGAAACTGCCTATGTAGACCAGGCTGCACTCAAACTCACAGAGATCTCTTCTTACAACAGTTTGCAAATATACAGTTTTTCCTTCTGTTCAGGCCACTTAGAATTTTTTGTTTTTCCTCAGACATGGTACAATCATGAATAATTTTGTGTAATATTCTGTACTTTTCTTTATTTTCTTGGACTATATTCTAAAAGCAAAATTTCTAGATTAGGAAACATGAGCAGTTTAATTTTTTTGTTTTTTTGTTTTGTTTTTTTCAAGACAGGGTTTCGCTGTGGCTTTGGAGGCTGTCCTGGAACTAGCTCTTGTAGGCCAGGCTGGTCTCAAACTCACAGAGATCCACCTGCCTCTGCCTCCCAGGTGCTGGGATTAAAGGTGTGTGCCACCACCGACCAGTGAAAATAAATACTTAGGTATAAACTTAACACATGTATGTTGACAACTGCAAAATTCTAATGAAATAAATCACAAATGACCTGAATAAATAGACTATTTACTATGTTCATGAATTAGTAATTAATATATATATATATATATATAATAAATGTATAGCTTAATATAGTAAGAATAGTATCTTAATATAGTACTATGTTCATGAATTGGTAATATATATTGTAATATAGTAAAGAGGTCAGGTCTCCCCAAACAGATCTATAGGATTAATATAATTCTCATTACAATCCCAACAAGGTTTTTGTGGCTACAAAGTTTGCAAGGCAAGTATGTGAACCTGAATTTGAAATCTAGAACCCATATAAAAGGCCAGAGGTGTGGAGGTACTCACTTGTAAACCCAGCATTGGGGAGGTGCAGCCAGCAGATCTGTAGGACTCCCTGGGCAGCCAGGGCCTACTTGGTGATTTCCAGGCACATGAGAAAAGACACCCTTAGGGTGTCCTCTGGTCACTATATGTTGTGTATACAGGTGCAAGCATGCCTATACACACACACATAGACACATTTAGCATCTGGAAATCATGATTTCTCCAACAGCTAAAACAGTGTTTCTTTTCCAGAGCTTGAGGCCAGTCTAGAGGTTTTGATCATGATGGGTAAGTGCACCAAGACTCTGGGCTTTTGTTTTCTGTTTTTTGAGGTAGTGTCCCTGTCTTGCTCTGGCTGGCCTCTAACTCCTTGATCCCCTGCTTCAACCTCCCAAGTGCTGGGACAACAAGTACGTGCCCATGTTCTCTTCTGGGTTGTTTGTTTGCTTAAGATAAAGTAGAAGGAGGCATTTTGCCTCCTAGCTCGGGCAACCCAGACACTGTGGCTGCTGATGGAGAGATACATAAATCAGAAGGGTGACCAGAGAACCCCAAGTAGAACAGCACTATGTTTTTAAGAAGAGTTTTACTTAAACATTTTCTGATTTATTTGTTAATTGTTTATATATATGGGTGTTTTCATAGCTTTGTATAGTTCTATACCATGTGCATGCCTGGTGCCCCTGGAGGCCAGAAGAGATTTACGGCATTAGATTACTTTTAAACTCTAATGAAATTGCTCTTGAGTTTAAAATAAAATAAAGTGAAGAAAGGAGAAAGAAAGAGCCTATTGTGAAATGGGAGGTAGAAAACGGGCAAGCTAGCCTGCGATTTGCACTGAGTTAGCAAGGGGAAATATGAAACCGGTTCCTAAATACTCTCAAATTCTCTCTCTCTCTCTCTCTCAAATTCTCTCTCTCTCTCTCTCTCTCTCTCTCTCTCTCTCTCTCTCTCTCACGCACACACACACACACACACACACACACACACACACACAGACAGACACACACTCTAAATAAATATTTAAAAAACTATATTTTCAAGTATGCTTATTGTTCAGTGAAGTTTCCATTGCTGTGATAAAACACCATGTCTAGAAGCTGGAGAGATGGCTCAGTAGTTAAGAGCACTGACTGTTCTTCCAGGTTCAATTCCCAACATTTACATGGCAACTCACAACCATCTGTAACTGCAGGCCTAGGGTATCCAATGCCATTTCTGGCTTCTGTGGGCACTGAACACATGGGGTGCATAAACGTATACACATAAACTTTACCACCAAAAGCAACACAGGGAGGCAAGGGTTTATTTAGTTTATTTCATCTTACAGTCTGTAGGGACTGGGGGGGGGGGCTGGAGGCGGGGAATGGAGGCAGGGATTGGAGTGCACGATGGAGCAATGTGGCATACTGGCTCGATCTGCGTTGCTTTCTCAACCTGTTTTCTTAGACCTACAGGCAATCTGATGGAGGCACTTTCTCAATAGTGGTTCCTCTTCCCATATGACTTTATTCTGCATCAAGGTGACAAAAACCTAGCCAGAACATAGGTCTTATGTAGCCCAGGCTAGCCTTAGCTCCCTATGTAGCTACATCCAGGCTACAGATCTACACCATCTACCTGCTTTATGCAGTGCTTGGGACAGTCCTAGTGAGGGCTTCAAGGTGTGCTAGGCAAGCCCTCCACTATAGTTCTTCTTAATGTCCTCTCTGGTATGGGTTCAGCATCTGAAATCCAAAAATTCCATATATTCCAAAATCTGAGTCATCAGATGCCTTGAGTGGAGAGTTCCACACCTGTTCTCACGTGATAAGCCACAGTCAGAACATAGGTACTCTAAACACATACAAGACTCCTACAGTCCAGCTGAGTAGGGTGTGTGGGACACACACAGGTTTGCAGACCTAGCTCTCAATCACAAGGTATCCTATAATGCAGATATTCCAAAATCCTTCAACACCTGCAACCCTCGCTTCTGATCCTGGGTGTGACTGTCGTTTGAAGGGTAGTTGTCCTTTACACGGGCTTCATTTGGCTAAGGGGAATTCCTGCCTCCTGTTGATCCAACTCATGTTTAAAATCCACAGGGGTGGTGGGCTTTGTGGCTGTGCTGTCCTATGGCCTTTACAAGTTAAAGTCCAGAAGAGAGGAGAAGGTGTCCCTTCGTCTCATCCATGTGCGGGTTGCTGCCCAAGCATGTGCCGTGGGAGCTGTGACCCTAGGTAAGTTTTCTTAGGGATGGCTGTCCTCTACAGGCGCGCGTGTGCTTATTCTGTTCATTCTTGGTAGAGGACAAATATTGGATTGAGACAATGTGAGGACAGAGATAAAAAGATACATCTGGGATTGGAGAGATGGCCATTGGTGAAGAGCACTGGCTGCTCATGCAGAGGACTCAGGTTCAGCTCACAGAACTCACATGGGTGCTTACGACCATTTCTAACTCTAATTCTGAGAGTTCTGTAACCCTCTTCTAGCTTCTTCAAGCATCAGACACACACAGTGTGCACTTCCATACATTCAGGTGCTCATAAAATAAAATAAATCTTTAAGAAAGCAAGCTAGCAGGAGTGAGGTTTGTTAATTTCTTCTGATTTTCACCCGATAAAACCCAATGAAACTGCCAGACCTTAAGGAGAGGGTGAGCATCTCTTCTTCTTCTTCTTCTTCTTCTTCTTCTTCTTCTTCTTCTTCTTCTTCTTCTTCTTCTTCTTCTTCTTCTCCTTCTCCTTCTCCTTCTCCTTCTCCTTCTCCTCCTCCTCCTCCTCCTCCTCCTTCTTCTCCTCCTTCTCCTCCTTCTCCTTCTCCTTCTTCTTTTTCAAGACAGGGTTTCTCTGTGTAACACCTATGGCAGTGGTTCTCAACCTTCCTGATGCCTCTAATATAGTTTCTCATGCTGTGGTAACCCCCAACCATAAAATTATTTTTTTGTCGAGACAGGGTTTCTCTGTGTAGCTTTGGAGCTTGTCCTAACCTGACACTCTCTCTGTAGACAGGCTGGCCTCAAACTTACAGAGATCCCCCTGCCTCTGGGATTAAAGGTGTGTACTTTCAAACATTAGCTAGAATACACAGGACACACTAGACCCCTACATGGTTCTGGTTGGCTGTTTTCCTACAGACCTTATATATCAGTCCTTTTTTATGTGGACATTATATATTTCCTATGGATCTCAGGAGCTTATATATTGCACAGGTGGTGCCAAAACCCTTTAAATACTTTGCTTTGGACAGGGTCCTACACTATTGCCCAGGCTAGAATTTAGGAAATAGCCCAGGCTGTCTGGAGCTTAAACTCTTCCTGCTTCAGGCCTCCTGGTACAGGGATTACATCTTTGCTCCATGCCTGGCTCAGTAGAATATGTTTAAGTGACCTGTTCAATGGGAACTTCATACTGCAACAATAGGAAGTGTCAGTTCAACTACACAAAGTTTCCAAGGAGGCAAGGCGTTTCACCCAAGCAACTGTAACTCAATTTCCAATGAAACCTGGCAGAACCCCAAGAGAACCCTACAATTCTCACCAGGGAGAAGTGTACCAAGATGGCTCAGAACACACTAACTTGATGTGGTACAGTCTAGAGAGGCACATTAAAAGACATCACTATCAGACTGCACTGGTCGCAGTCCAGACCTTGAAGATTTTGCCCAGGAGTAACTAATCTAAAACGTACCTTTGCAGCAACAAGGCCGGTACATGGAAACTGGGCTCCGTGCCACTTTCTGGCTCTCCTCTCCAGCTAGCTTTGTTTCCTGCAATAATGAGAACCTCCCACCACAGCTGAAGCTGCCTCTCCTGCTGAGAGAGGCACTGGTCACTGTGGCCTCCAGACCACAGTGCTCGGGTTTTCTGTCTTTGTGGCTCCCAAGCCTGAAGATTTGATTGTTGTCATTCCACAAGCTATTGTTGTACCCCACCCATGCCAAACCTGCCTCCATTGTTACCAGACCATCCACCAAAGCCACACTGGCAAAGCTGTCATTACCCACAAACTCCACTTCAATGGCAACAGCTTAGGTTTCCAGAGCTGCTTTGGCTAGTCACAGGTGTAGGCTTTGAATTTCACAAAAGCAAAGCCCCTCTTCTTGCCACCTCTGAGTCGGTTGCTCCCAACTTTTGAAAAATGATCTCTTGGGTGTCAGTCTTCATGTTTTTAGTGTCACCAACAAAGCTCTTTTTCACAGTTCAGTGGGTACTCGGTCTCTGAGAATCTTCTCTTGAGCAGACTCTGGCTCTACAACCCTTCTGGGCATCTTCCGTGTCCTTACGTTCATGGCTGCCTCCAGCCACTCCATGGTGGCATAAGTGACAAAGGCCTTGGTGTGCTCACTGTTTGGTCCTCTTATTACCAAATGTCACAGGTTAGATATGAAGAGTCTCCAAAAGCTCATGGCTTGGTTGGCCCCATGGGCCTTTGGGAAGTGATAGGCAGTTTGCTCCACTGGGAAACTCTAATCTGGTAATGTATGGGGGCATTTTTGTTTGCCCTGTTGGGAGTAGAAGGCAGGGGCAGAAGGAAATTCTACCAGCATTGTAGGGATGCTGGCAGCTAGCCTGCAGAGTACAAGGCAACCTGGAACAAATGCAATTTAGCCTCAGCTAAATGCAATTTAGATCTCAGCACTGAGGCTGAGAAACTGCCATCCAGACAGGCAGCCAGAGTACGAGGGAGCTAGACTGCCGGAGGGACTTACTGCCTCCCTGAGTCTATCCGCCCCCTCTGCCACGGGGAGGAAATGCCCATGTACAAGTAGCCCTGGCACCCTTCCCAAGTCCTGATAGCACTCTTTTATTTTGAGAATGCTGCAGTGAGTGGCTGGCCTTCCTGGATTCAAGAGGGGCAGAGAGATGCTAATCTTAAACTGGGTCTCTGGTAACATCTGATTGGCAAAGACAAGGGTGCTTGATTGTTGTGCTTGGCACAGTCCAAACACGGATGAGGCCTGTAAGCCACAGAGATCCCAGGCCCTGGGTATGGTGGCCCTAGAACTCAAAGTTGGGGCCCTGGTCACAGTGGGGGCACTGGTTATGGTGTGGACACTGGCTACAAGGCCCTAGAACTGAAAGTGGGGGCATTACAGAAGCAGAAAAGGCTAGGCTTGAACTTAAAGCTCAGAGCAGGGAGCTCTGGCCCCAAAGGGGATATATTGCACATATCCCAAAATACTTATGTTTTACACACACACACACACACACACACACACACACGCATATAAACATATAACATGTGTACGTATATACACATCTATGTATGAACAAATGTATTATAATCATCTCTCTAGCTTTCCCCAAAGAGACCTGTAGCCATTTGCCAGGAAGCCTGTGCACCAAGAGAAGATAACCACACTATTCTGGGTGGGAAGAATACTGGCTGTCAGCTGACAGACCCTGCTGTGGCAGAATCACAGTGAAGTGCCATTCAAAATAAGAGTTCATAGAGGTCGTGTGTTTTGCAGAGGGTCTGTTTCACGCACAGCCTGCTGTTTCCTGCCCCGACCATGTTATTCTCTAATTCTGGAATGTGTCATTGGAATAGATATATATGCTCAGAAACTTTCAGGATTCTTCCACAATCTAGCATTGTTGTGTGTGACGTGTGCATGGGAGTATGCATATATGGCATGTGTGACACATGGCACGCGTGTGGAGGACGACTCTGTAGAGTGGTTCTCTCTGTACACCTTTCATGGTTTCTGAGGTCACTGGGCTTGCGAGGCAGATGCCCTCACCTGCTGAGCTGTCTCCCCAGCACTTATCAGAGTTCCCACATTGGTCCCCTGGCCTGTGAAGCAAGAGCCTCTATGGTAGAGAACCAAGTGGATGCCTTCTAACTGCTTGCTTCTTCCAAAATGGTAAGCCAAGTGTCACCGCATTTCTAGAGGGACACTGGAGATTGAGTGCCTTCATCAAGGGCTTTAGGGACATCAGTGATGTTCCTAACACATCCCCATATAGTTTATTTGGTAGAAGACAGATCTTCTTGGAGCATGAAATGACTTCTGTAAAACTGAAACTATAATGTATCTACCTAGTGACTGGGGAAAGAAAAGAGAAATCAGCCATGATTCCCAAGCAGGCGACATGGCTCAGCGGGTAAAGACAACTGTTTGCCAGACCCACATGGTGGAAGGAGAGAATCCACACATGAACACACACGATAAACAAACAAACACATGATTCCCAAATACCTGGCTAGTACAAAGAAATGATCTGTCCTTCCCTCATCCAGAGAATGAAGAACAAAGGTCAAGGCTCAGGGACAGTAAGTTGAGCAGACAGAACAGTACAGTGAGCACTATGAATACCACCCTGCCCCACCCCTCCCCTGCCAACCACCCTAACTTATGCATCATTACCTTAGTGCATCTTCAGGGTTCCATACAAGTACACCCTTATAGAAGATAGGAAGCATGCTCTCCCCTGCCCTCCCAGGCCTCCCCCCTCTTTAGTCCCCTTTGTTCCCTGGTCAGACTTCCGTCTTCTTTCCTGCTGTGTGTGTGTGTGTGTGTGTGTGTGTGTGTGTGTGTGTGTGTGTGTGTGTGTGTGTGTAAACAGCTCCATAGTGTAAATACCCCACATTTTCCTGACCCACCCCTCTGCTGCCATTAATGCTTTACTCTTAACCACACCTCTTCAGAGTCCATCTGCTCTGCTGGGATTCAACTCAGTCCTGACCACAAGCCCTGGAGCTGAAGTGTCAGGTTCCCTGCTACCTCCAATGCCAGCTGTATTCTCATGGCATAAGCCTCTGGTATGACCCGAGAGGCTTAGCAATAACAGACACTGTTATTTTTCCAGCAGTTACAAGCTTTTTAGAAGCTAGTGCCATCTCTGAGACAAGGACAAGTCAGTCTTCATCATACGATGACCCATCAAATCTACTCTAAGATAGGCACCGTTATCTCATTGCACAGACTGGGAACCTGAGACTTAGAGAAGAAAAAAATGTTTTTTTTTGTCCATAGTCACAGGACAATCACTTTAGATTCAAACTTTTAGTCTCACAGTATACTGACTGAAATCCCTATTCAAAATGTCTCCACGGCTAGGGAGAGAGCCCTGCTAGTATGGCACTTGCAGAGAATATAAGAAGCCCTGGGCTTTAAACCTAACATGGCATAAAAACCATGCATAGTGGCTCATACCTATAATCCTAGCACTCAGTAGGTGGAGGCAGAATTATCAGATATTCAATGTCATCTCAAGCTACGTAGCAAGTTCAAGGTCGGTCTGGGCTGTGTGAGATCCCAACAAACCCTTAGAGCACAGGCACTCATACCCTTTGTATAAGGAGGCCCTTAGGGATGTGGGAAGAAAACCCCGTCTCTTGGAAATAAAACCTAGCCAGATGTGGAAGACCCTGCCTGTCCTCCCTCTTGAGTTTGGAGTTAGAGGCTATACCGGGCAAGACAACCAGGTCCTGTCTCAAGAGGAAACAGGTTAAAATAAATAATAATGTGGCCGGGCATTGGTGGTACATGCCTTTAATCCCAGTACTTGGGAGGCAGAGGGAGGCGGTTCTCTGTGAGTTCGAGGCCAGCCTGGTCTACAAAGCAAGTTCCAGGACAGCCAGGTCTATTACATAAAGAAACCCTGTCTTGAAAAACCATAATAATAATAATTTGCTAATATGTGGACTGCTTATATTAAATTTATAGTTAAAAATAAATCACAAGCTTATAATACCAGCACTTGAAACTCTAAGACAGGAGGCTACCAGTTTAAGGTCAGTCTGAATCTGGGTTCCACATCAAAACCTTGTCTCAAAACACACACATTTTCAGGGCATATTCAATGCATCTCTTTACACACAATTTAAAAGCTGGGAGAGGCAAGGAGATGGCTTAATAGTAAAGTGCGTGCTACACATTGAGAACTGAGTTCAGATTCCCAGAACTTGCATAAAGCTGGGTGCAATGAGCACATCTATAACCCCAGTGTGCCTGTGGTGAGATGGGAGCTGGAGAGAGAACCTCAGGAAACTGGTTGGCCAGCTAGCCTGGTGTACACAGGGTCTGACAACAGAGAGACCCTGTCTCAAAGTAGAAGTGGAGAAGCAACACCCGAGGCTCTTCTGACCTCCACACATGGGCTGTGGTGCAAGCATGCCTGCTCTCACACGCACAAACACACAAACAAAAATTAAATGTGATAAGAAGCTTGGGGGTTGCTGTTGTATATGGAGCTGTCATGTTGTACAGAAATAAGGACGCCACACTCTTAGATCTTGCTTAGAGAACTAACTAACTAGCTTACCAGTGAAGCAACAGGTCAGTGAGCTGTGATGACAGAGACTATAACTTCAGGGAGATAGTTGGTAAGGGAAGGATTCGTCTCTAACAAGACAAAAGAAATGAGTCCAGAACTTTCCATCAACCAGAGGTTTTATTTACTTATGTGTTGAGACAGTCTGACAATCCAATGCTGGCCTCAAATCCCGTGCAGCTAAGGATGACTGATCTCCACATTCCTGCCTCTGCCTTCCGAATACCGGGAAAACAAGCGTGTGCCACCATGCTTGGTGTGTGTGGTGTTGGGGACCAAATCCAGGGCTTTGTGCATGCTAGGCAAACATTCTTAGCCACTTCTACAGCTCTAAGAATGTTGTGTCAGTTACAGTGATTTCAGCTGAAAGGAAAATACTTTGGCTTGAATTCTATGCATCAATTCTGGTTTTTGCAGCTTTAGCCTCAGGTAACTATCATGTTAACTGAGCTACAAGAAGAATTCACAGAGCCTTTATCCTCTGAGCACCCTAGGAAGACAACAGTGGGGGAAGTGAACGATTTAGGTAACTAGGTACCCAATGCCTTGACAGGGAGATAGGATGGTGATGAGAATACTGCTCAGTCCTCTGCCTCCTCTTGCTTTTGGGCATGGATGCCAGGAGTTCACGAAGTACCCCCTCTCCCTCCCTCAACACAGCCCTAGGACCTTGTGGAAGCCACAATCAGCATCTACTCCTCACAGCTAATTCCCCCACTGGCTATGATCCCAGAGCAGGGTCCATCCAGTCACCTGTTCCTTGAGATGCTGAGCACAGGCAGATACTGAATATATGACTGCTTAATTAAGATGCCTGTATCTGATCAAACTTGCCTAGCATTTCCCAGGATTTGCTTTGTTCTTTTTTTTTTTTTTTTTTTTGAGACAGAATTTCATGGACCTTAAGCTGGCCTGCAACCACTGTGCGGCTAAAGACTACACTGAACAGATCCTCCTGCCTCTGTCTGCCAAGTGCTAAGACTGCTGGCATGTGTCACCATGTTAGCCACACCTTAAGTCCAGCACTTGGGAGGCAGAGGCAGGAGGATCTCTAGTTCAGAGTCAGCCTGGTCTATATAGTGAGTTCCAGGACAGCCAGAGGTACACAGAGAAACCCTGTCTCAAAATACAAACAAAATAAAAATATAAACTTGAGGATGGTGTTGTGACAGCCAAACTTCATAGTAATATTGACTTTTAAATTTAAAAAAATTACAGAATTTGCACTTTTATGAGTTTATTGTGTGTGTGCGCACCTGTGTCAACACTGACTTAAATGACTAAGTGTTGCTTGGTTTTGCAGCCTCTGCACGAACCAAAGCTTCCTGAGAGGTGTTTGTTTGCCCCTCTATTTTGCAATACTGTGCTAGTTTCAGCATGTGGGAAATGTCAGTGTTTGCTTCTCACGGACATGACTGATATGACATCTTTCTATCCCAGGGGTTCTCCACTCTATGTACAAGGATTACATCAGACCTCGGTTCTTCAGTGTACCCAGAAAATAAAGCAGGAGCTGGAAGCCAGAAGACAAGACCCTTTCCCTTTTTTCGAGTGCTGATCCTTAGTAAAGGGGCATCTTGTCGTGTTCCAAATCACCCTGCATTAGAGCCTTGCAGAATGCTTATAAAGTCCATACTGATGTCTCCGTGTTTTTAAGAAGTTCTTTCCAAATCCACAGGCAGTGAACTGAGAATTACCCTGCTGATGTCTTCTTCTCACTTAATCCCCCTTTGCAGTAATAACAGCTGGAGCCCAGGATCTTGCTTATGTAGGCAGCAGCTGTACCGGCATCAACCATACACTGACAGATTTCTAAGCAGGTTCTTAGCAAAAATGTAGCCATTATACACTCAGCAAGCAGTGCAAGTGTGTGCTTTTAGAAAACGGTTGTGGGGGAGGCAAGATGGCTCAGGGAGTGAAGGGGCTTGCTGCCAAGCCTGACAACCTTAGCTTGATCCCTGGAACCCAAATAGTGGAAGAAGAGAATAAACTCTGATCCCCACATTTGTATGCCCACAAACAAATAAGTAACTGAGCCAGATGTTGGTGGTGGCGCACACCTTTAATCCCAGCACCCAGGAGGCAGAGGCAGGAGAATCTCTGCGAGTTTGAGGCCAGCCTGATCCAGGACAGGCTCCAAAGCTACAGAGAAACCTTGTCTCAAAAAAACAAAAACAAAAAACCCAAAGGACAAACAAATGAATAACTGTAGAGATGGTGGGAGTGCTCCTGAGGGGACCAGGGCGGGAGTGCTCCTGAGGGGACCAGGGTGGGAGTGCTCCTGAGGGGACCAGGGTGGGAGTGCTCCTGAGGGGACCAGGGTTTGATTCTCAATTGCCACATGCAGCTCACAACCACCTGCACCAGGTTTGCATACAGGGCACACACATACATGCAGGAAAATACTCAGACACATAAAAATAAACAAATCTTTTGGGGGAGGGAATGGCTTTTTAAGAAATTGGGACAAGATGGTTATCTACAGCCTCAGGAGCCAGAGGCAGGAAATCACCAGTTCCAGACTAGTCTGGGGTTATCTATTGTGAAACCATTTCTCAAAAATAAACAAAAAACAACGTTGGGGGTGGGGCAGGATTTTACTATGCAGAAGTGTCTATCCACAAAACTACAATCCTTCTGTCTCAGCCCTCCTTACAAAGCTAATTTTTGGGGGGGCGGGGGGAGAGTTTTCTCTGGGTAGCCCTGGCTGTACTGGAACTTTCTCTGTAGACTAGGCTGGTCTCAAATTCATAGAGTTCTGCCTGCCTCTGCCTCCCAAATGCTGGGATTAAAGGCGTGTGCCACCACTGCCCTTCCAAAGCCTACTCTGTAACGTTACTGAGTGAATGAAAAGAATATTCTTATTGTTAAAAAAGCAATGCCAAGTTTTAATTTATTAATGGCAGCAATGCATACAGACTTACAAACTCAATTGCTGTTGAGTAGTAGAGTAATATTTAAGAAAGGGTGAGAAGAGCCTGGGCAAATTGGGAAACTCATTGTAGGAAGGCCCTATAAACAGGTACCACACACCTGAATTAGTGAAATACTCCCGTGATCTAATGCCGTAATGTCTGAAACAGGATATCCTCACTGGACACTAAAATCTTTGATGCCATTGCCGCTGCCAATTACTACATCACACACCTGCATGTTCTTCATTTGTCCTTCATAGCAAGGTGACACACAGCTGTGAAGGCGGAGGAGCTCAGCACTAATTATTTAACTGTATGGTTGCTGACACTCTAGGGTACACTGTCAGAGCATCCATTCACAATCACATTCCATAGTGTTCAATCCCAGGAACTCAGTGAACACATGCAGGCTCATCTACAGACTGACTATGCTAGGATTTGTAGGCTATAATTTGAATGTATCCCCCAAATATTTGTGTTTTTGAAGCTTGGTCCCAGTGTGTAAGGCTGAGATGGGAGAAGCCACGGGGGAGGGATTGGCTGTTCTCATGGAACTCCATTTTCTCGAGGGCAGGCTGTTTTAAGGGACAGTCCTTTAATTCCAGCACCCAAGAGGCAGAGGCAGTTGGATTTCTAAATTCAAGGCCAGCCTGGTCTATAGAGCAAGCT
Organism: Cricetulus griseus; assembly: GCF_003668045.3. Lineage (NCBI taxonomy): Eukaryota > Metazoa > Chordata > Mammalia > Rodentia > Cricetidae > Cricetulus > Cricetulus griseus. The sequence goes on from NC_048595.1 coordinate 396,834,431, forward strand.
CCAGGAGAGTCAGAGCTACACTAAGAAACCCTGTCTTGGAACCACCACCCCCCCCCCAAAAAAAAATAAAATAAAAAGGGAACAGTCCTTCTAGGGAGCCAAGGTTGAATTTGAGGTCAGCTGGGAGGGAGAGGAAAGAGAATATGAATGAATGAATGAATGAATGAATGAATGGTGAAGGAACTCTTTCCTGTCTCTTCATCTCCCAGTGTTCTCTTCCTTTTGCTAGTGGGTCCCCTTGGCACCACCACCAGGTGACACAGACAACACACCTCATTTGAGAGAAGTGCTAACCCCATGTCCTTGAGCTAGACTGAGCTAAATAAATCTCTTTTCTGAGAAAGATGAATACTACTGCCTAATGCCACTACATAAATCCAGATTTGTCACCATGCAGTAGAAAGTGCAGACATGCTATGGCTCATTTGCTTTTAAATTTATTTTCTTATATTGTGTCTAGGTGTTTTGCCTACATATGTGTGTGTGCACATGTGTGCAGTGCCCTAGGAAGCTAGAAGAAGGAATTGGGTTCCCTGGGACTGGAGTGACAGCTGGCTGTGATCCGCCATGAGGGTGTTGGGAGCAGCCACTGAGTGATCTCTCTAGTCCCCTGTGCTTTGAGACAGGGTTTTGGTTTGTAATTTGAGATCCTCCTGGCTCAGCTTCCTGTGATCTGAGATTATAGGCATGGATCACCACACCTAGCTATATGTCTCATGTTGTTTTGCTATTTTTTAAGTCACACTTTTAATTTGTGTGTATGTGTGTGGTGGGTGTACAGGAGCCATGCCGTGAGTGTAGAGATCAGGGGACAACTAGTGAGAGTTGTTTTTTTCTTCTACCACATGGCCCCCCAGGATGGAACTTAGGTTGCCAGGAACAGTGGCATGTGTCTTTACCTACTGAGCTAGAACCATCATTTAACATTTTACACTTTTTATCTGTATGTTTTGCCTACATGGATGTCTGTGCACCACATGTGTGCCTGGTGCCTGAAGAGTTCAGAAAAGGGCACTGAAATCCCTGGAACTGGAGTTAGGGACGGTTTGAGCCACCATGTGGATGCTGGGAACCAAATCCAAGCTCTCTGCAAGAGCAATAAATACTCTTAACCACTAAGCTATTTCTCCAGCAACACCTCCCCATCTTCAAAAAAAAAAAAAAACAAAACAAAACAAAACAAACAAAGCCCAGCATACTGAACTTGATTCAAAGCCAAGAATGGGCCTGAACTTCTGATTCTCTTGCCTCTATCTCCAGGGTTCCAGGATTGCTGGTTTGTATCACCAGGCCTGGGTTCTTTTCGATTTTTACATATATATATGTAATCGAAAAATACATATATATATATGTATTTTTTTTTCCAGTGCTGGGCTGAATCCAGGACTTCATACACGCCAATCAGATATCGCTAGCTGCTACATGCTCTTAATGACAGACGCTTACCCAAGGCTCCCTCTCTAACATTAGTCTGCTAATGGGTTTAATGTGCATTATATTTTCTGCTGACAAGAGTAGTGTGGCCCCAGGGTGATACTTGTGAACTTGTGCCAACTCAACTCTGCCCCTACTAGCACACAAAGCACAGAAAAGAGCTACAGAGATCCTCAGAGTCTTGACCTCTGCTCAACTCCCTCACCTTCTTGTGAACTGCAAAACAGGACACGCCTATTTTTGACCTTTCTTCTCCAGCATTATCTCCCATGAAAGAAGTACTGAGAAAGAGAATTGGAGGGGAGGAGCCAGTAGACAAGAAATTGGTTCATCTAGGATTGCCATCTGTGTACACAAAACTGAAATACAGAAACTTTAATTACCAAAGTGAAAATACTGGTATTGATTTAGTCTCAATTTTAAGATCAGAAGAACTAGCTGGGTGTTGGCGCATGCCTTTAATCCTAGCTCTCAGGAGGCAGAGGCAGAGGCAGAGGCAGAGGCAAGCAGATCTCTGTGAGATTGAGGCCAGCCTGGTCTTCAAAGAGAGTTCCAGGACAGTTTTCAAACCTACAGAGAAACCCTGTCTCGAAAAAACAAAAACAAAAAAACCCAACAACAACAACAAAAAGAGCAGAACTGTGACTTCTGTTGTATGGTTGTTCTCTTAAATCTCAAGAGGCCTATGATCAGGCATAATGGCACACACCTTTAATCCCAGCACTAGGGAGGCAGAGGCAGGTGGATCAGGAGGATCTCTGAGTTTGAGGCCAGCCTGATCTACAGAGTGAGTTCCTAGACAGCCAGGGCTACACAAAGAAACCCTGTCTCAAAACACAGAATAAGAAAAAAAGGAAGGTGAAAAAAGAGAAAGAAAACTCCCTGGCACTTAGATGTTGAACAAGCCAGGCATGTCTGGAGATAGACACACAGACACACACAGACACACACAGACACACACAGACACACACACACACACACACACACACAGATACACACACACTTACTAAAAGGTACTGTTTTAAAACAAAGCAGGGTGATAAGACAATTACATTTAATGCTGAAAGATGAATTCGACATTTAAGGTCATCAGGGTTTGTAGACTCAGCACCTAGGGAGCCAAAAATGAAATGAGGATGTGATGGGCAGAGTGCCACTGTGGCTCATATGGCAATGATGATGGATAGGTGTTTTTCTGTTCCAGCCTACAGTACTGCTGTGTAAGAATGTAGGCCCAGTGCTGTAACTGATTCCTCAAGTAGACAGTTATGAGGGCTGGAGAAATGGCTCAGCAGTTAAGAGCACTGGCTACTTTCCCAGAGGGTCTGAGTTCAATTCCCAGGACCCACATGGCAGGTAATAACTGTAACTCCAGTTCCAGGGGACCCAGCCCCCTCACACAGACATGTAGGCAAAACACCAATGCACATGAAATAAAAATAAAAAATAATTTTTAGAAGACTTAGGATAAGTGTGTGTGTGTGTGTGTGTGTGTGTGTGTGTGTGTGTGTGTGTGTGTGTACTCAGAGCAAGCATGTGCATATGTGTGCACATATGTGTATGACCTGCTGGGGGTCATACCTCAGACCTTGCCTAAGGCAGGCAAGAGCTCTATAAGGGAGCAGTACCCCTAAATAAAAGTTTTGACTTATTCAATATAAACTTTATTACAAAAGTTGAAGGAGAAAAAAAAAAAAAGTTGAAGGAGAAGAATTTCTGGCTAGCAATTGAGATTAAAAAATGAAATCTAGCCAGGCATTGGTGGCGCATGCCTTTAATCACAGCACTTGGGAGGCAGAGGCAGGAGGATCTCTGTGAGTTCAAGGCCAGCTTGGTCTAAAGAACGAGTTCCAGGACAGGCTCCTAACCAAAACCACCCCCCCCCCCCCGAGCTAAAAACAAAAAATCTACCACCTGCACACAGGCAGGCAGCGGTGCTGTGTGGACTGACCGTCTGGGTTCCCATGGAGCACCAGTTTCATACCACTTGTTATACACACCTTAAAATGCTTAGAATTCCCCAGGACATTCAAAGGTATCAATAGGAGTGCCCTTAGGAGCAGAGTTAGGTTCTAGTTATGGTATGCGGAGTGTCAGAGCTTCAAGTGGAAAGTAGCCACCGTGAACTAACACAAACACTAGAAAAATGATGGCAACAAATATAATCCATATGAAAAGAAAGGGAAGAAAGGTTAAAGCTGACGTGCCAGGGACTCTGGTGAAGCACCCGCTGCCCAAAAAGATCTGAGTTTGGGTCCCTAGCACTGTGTAGAATCCAGTGTAGCAGCAAATCTGGGGCACGGGGGGGAGGGGGGGGGCAGACCCCAAACTCACTGGCCAGTCATCGCAGACAACTGGTGAGCTCCATGTTCAGGGAGAGACCCTGTCTCAAAAAGTAAGGTAGAGAGAGACTGAAGAAATACCTGATATCAACCTGTGGTCTGTACAAGCATGAACTTGTACAGACCACACACACACTGACACACATGACCACACACACACACACACACACACACACACACACACACACACACTTTAAGCGATGCTCAAGTACTAGTAGCTACCAAAGAGATACTCTGGTGGATTACAGGGAACTGAAACAACCAGTGTGGTGAACACAGCACTTTAAAAGGTAGTTAATTTAGAAGGTTCAATGTTAAAAAGACTCATTCCCTTTCTCACTTATGATCCAGATAAAAACAAATACCTAATTTACCTGAACAACATTTAAAAAAAAAATCTATCAGTTTTTATAATCTTAAAATCTTACCCAAACTGGCACGTTCGGGTTTACATAAATACATATTCATACATTTTTAAATCCCAGAAGTGCAGACACACCTGCGGGAATGCATGGCTGCCACAGGCCCATTGTCTGCTTCTCACTATGGTCTGGCTGTTGGAGGCAGGCGAGTGGGGCTGTTAGCCTTTACCCCTGGATCCCACCAGGAAATCTTTGCCTTTGTTCAAAACATTTGAACAAACTCACCTCTGAACTAACAGAGATTTGTTAACAGACACTTGGCACAAAAGGGCTTAGAGAAAATGTTCTTAAAGTCTCTCTGGCCGTTAGTCATCTAGACACAAATGGGTCAGCATCCACAGTGTTCAGAAGGTAGAGTTCTGGTTGAGCTGTCAATCCCAGGTGGTACTGAGGACAAAAACACAGGAGAGAGTTAGTGTAACTGTCGGGGAATTACATGGTAAACTCACATATTATTTTGATCCCTTTTCTCAGTACTTCTGTATTTTATTTCAGAACAGAAAATGGTAGGGCTAAATGGTGGTTAAAGGCACTGTCTGCTCTTCCAGAGGTCCCAAGTCCAATTCCCAGCACCCACATGGCAGCTCACTGTCTGTAAGTTCCAGGGGCTCCAACACCCTCACACAGAAATACATGCAGGTGAAACACCAATGCACATAAAATAAAATTTAAAAACAGAAAAGAAAATGCCTTATGTGGATACAAGGTTGTTATTTAAGTTCAAGGACAATTTTAATTTTAGATTTTTATTCTATGTGCATCAGTGTTTTGCCTTCATGTATGTAGTATGCATGTGTGTCTGGTGTCCACAGAGGTCAGAAGGCATTGGATCCCCTGGAACTGGATCTATAAGTGGCTATGAGCCACCACGTGGATGCTTGGAACTGAACCTGGGTACTTCGTGTGAGCACTGTTCTTCATCACTGAACCATGTCCCCAGGTCATCAAGAACACGTTTATTAAAGTTTAAAAGGAAAACTTTAAGGCAGCCAAGACACCTGGAGCAAGAGAAAGAAGGGGGATCAGAAGAGGAAAGCCAGTGAGGAGGTCATCCACACAGCAGAAAAGCAGCCAGGAGGCAGAGAGGCATTCTAGAGAAAGGGCTGAGCCTGGAGTGTCAGGGAAGGCATGCTCAAACCCATGAAAAGGGGGCAAGTTTCATGGGTGTGTGCTGTGTAACTGCCTGAGTAGTTTCTAACATGGAATAACAGAGCTGAAAGAGTTAAGGATAGAGACAGTACCAAATGTATCTGACTATCTCGTGACAACTAAGCTTTCTGATAATATGACCAAACAGAACGTTTTTGTGTTTTAGCATTGTGTATTGGAAATCGGATTTCAAACGACCTAAATTCTAAGGCCTGTAATTCTGGTCCTATCATCCTTTGACACTTGAGCAAAGCCTCCTATTAAAACAAAGTGTGCTGAGAAAGGGGTAACCCACGGGTCGAAAGTGCTTGCCAGACTGAATCTGGAATCTCAGCTGTCTTCATGTCACGTTCTTTTTGAGTTTTCAAAGCTTGATTCATGTGGTTCAGGCTGGCTTCAAAAATACTATGGAGCTAAGGATGATGCTGACTCGATGTCAGCCCCCACCTCCCAGGCCCTGGGATGCTTACAACCATACCCCACCCTCAGCCGTTTCAAAAAAGCATTTCCAGACCCCTTTCCTGTGAGCCAATGCAGATGGTTTGCTGGGATCTACATAAAGTAACCCTGGTTAGCCTGTAAGTTACTATATAAGCCTTGAGCTCAGAGATTTGTCTACCTTTGCTTCCTGAGTGTGGGGACTAAAGGTGTACTCTGCCATACCCGGCAATGAAATTGTACTTACCGGTTCAGTGACACACTTTGGGACAATGGCTGACTTACATATTAGTCTCTAGGACACCAGCAGCCTATGTGTGAATCTAGAATGAACTACACCCATGGAAAGTAGTAGAAAAGGCACTGGAGTGGTGGTAGTGGTGGTGGTGGTAGGGGATCAGGGCCTAGTTTTAGTCCTCCCAGTGTATATTTGGGGTTTTATTTTCAGAACTAAGGCAAGATCTATACCACTGAGGGAAATCCCAAACCCCCCTGTTTAGTTTTTGAGGCGGGGTCTCAATCTGCAGCTCTGGCTAGCCTGGAATTTGCAGTGATCTTCCTGCCTCGTGAGACTAGGATTACAGCCATGCCGCACCATATAAACTCTGTGTGTAGCTTCCAGACCTTATCTTCCATGTGTGTAAAAAGGAAACATGTTATCTGGAGAGGTCAAGCACACGGATAAGATACCTCATCAAGTCTTTAGGAAGTTTATTTTGAGCATATTACACTGTCCCACGTCACCTCAAAGGAATGTTGTGTGGCTGTATGAAGACAACATAGACGGAATGATTCCCTGGATCAAACACCCACAGCCAGTGTGCTAGGAAGACACTGACATTTCACTTGCAGGTCTGACATCCAGGTTTGAGAACTAATAACTATTGCCAGACTTATTGATAATTCACGGAAGCCTCTCCCTAGTGAACAAAGATGGTAGACTTCCTCACTCTGTGACAATAGAGTATTACCACTTAGAGAACATAATTAGAGAATTTGGTTGTCTAGTTGTGAGACATTGAGAAATTCAGCTAAGTATCACAATATGTTAAAATACTCTGGGGTGCAAACAGGTGCTACGTGAGTGTATCTAATTATTGGTTCTCAGCTCTGTCACACAGGACCCTTTCTGTTCTCTAAGCCTGACTCAAACATCCAAAGCCACTGATGAGTGCTGACACGGGTTTCTCTGTGTAAGACATTCTGACCTTGTGTGTGAAATGGCTGGCCTTCAGTCTGCCAACCTGTGGCATGCCTCTCAAGTGTTATTATTACAATTGTGTGTCACGACACCTGATTGAAATGTTTGCCTGTCTTGGTGTTCCTAATGACACTGGAGAAATGTTGGGGAGTCTTATTACAGCCTGAAGCATGTGCTGTGTGTTACACAATGTGGGTTTGTGAATGAACAACAGTCCTCTGGCTTTTAGGTTGTTCAGCTGTCTCTCAGTATAGAGGGTGAGTATCTTGTTAGAAGAAGAGAGGGAGGGAGGGAAGAAGGAAAGGAGAGAGAGAGAGAGAGAGAGAGAGAGAGAGAGAGAGAGAGAGAGCACAAGCGAGCATGCAGGTACCTACAAAGGCCAGAAAGAAGAGCATTGGATCTCCTGGAGCTGGAGTTACAGATGGTTGTGAGCCACCTGACATGGGTGCTGGGAACCAAACCTGGGACCTCCAGAAGAGCAGTGCCTGCTCTTAATCACTGAGCCACCTCTGCAACCCACTGTTGCAAGGTCTTTCAGGAGTCAATTTCAATGAATCTGCCACTTGTAAACACATGTGAGGTAATAGGGGAGACTAACAAAATGTTCTGGAAATTGCTTTGCATTCTAGATTAGTTCTGAAATTAAACCCAAATTAAGGGAAGTTTGGAGAATATAGTCAGCACAGATAACCTCTTGGGGACATCTTTCACATGCAGCTCGTGAGGCAGGGCTGAGAAGCCACCACAAGAAGGGAACATGAAATCTGCCTGCCTGTCTTGGGACAGACAAATAAGGACATGTTCCTCACCATGTGCCTGGTAACTCAGCTCATCATACCTGAGTTTCACCGCCATTTCTAAATGGCCAGGATCTGCCAAAATCCTGGTTTTAAGCTAAGTGACTCTGCTTTTTCACGTTAAATTTTCACTATTTTTTGGCAGCAAATACATATTTTAAAACCCTTCCTGGATGGTGAAGCAAGAATACAGATAGGGTAGAGGAAAGTAGAAAAAAATTTCATCTTGCAAAGGGTTAAGTTATGGTCTTAACCACAAACAAAAGTATTGTGATAAACTAAAATTAATTTTCATTTAAACTAAAAACAAATTTTAATCTGTTACTTATTTGTTGTGTACCTATGTGGAGAGAACTATGCAAGCGCCACAGAACACACGTGGGGGTCAGGGACATCATTCAGGAATGACATTCTCTCCATGTGGGTCCCAGACATCTAATTCCAGCTGTGAAGCCTGGTGGCATCTATACCTCTGAAACCATGTTTCCACTCAGCCCCTAAAATGAAATTAAAATCTTGGTGTCTAGGACTAACTAGCCTTCTGGACACTGACTGGGCCCTTAGAGTGTCACTCCTGCTGGTAATGGCATATCTGTATTTCTGTATCAAAGCTGTTGAAACCCTATTAATAAAATGCTCTCAAGGTTTAAAAAAAAGTAGCCAGAAAAGCAAACAGGAAAAAGGAAAGTTTTTCTTTTTCTTTTTTTCTTTTCTTTTTCTTTTTTTAATTACAAATCAAGTTTACAAGCTGTTAAAGGTTCACTAAAAATCTCGTTGTATCGACTTCCTACAGCCCTGGCAAGATCTCACAAGCCAAGCTGTAGCCTGTCAACTTGCAGTGCATTGAAGCAGTACAATTATTTCATGTCACATGAGAACAATTACCAGTTTAGAGAAAATGCAAAGATGGCTCACAAATACACAGCCAGAAACACACTGGTATGGAGGACTAGAAATTTTTACACATTGTTTACTGTATAGGGTACTGTTGGAAGTACACCTTCTCAGTGACAATCAAATGACACTGTAAAATATTATAGTCATAGAATCAGAAAAGAACATCTAACTATGGTGAACCCTTCTATCATTGTAAACAAACATAACATAGAAGAATTGTAGGGCAGGGAAGTAAGATCCACAGCAGAGAGAGGCCTTGCCTAGCACACACAAGGCCCCTAGGTCCATCCCTAGCAGTTCTGGACTTGACTATCAATGTTTGTGAATCTGGATACACCTTGCCCCGAGAGACAAATGTAACTGTTACTACAGCATCTTTGTAAGAATTCTGTTGCCATCAATATGACCTTCACATTCTATAGCAAGACAAGGTTTCAAAGGTCAGCCTCCAGCATCTTTAGGAACCATTCAGATAGTTTCAGGAACAATGGTGGTAGAAGTAGCAGGTATGAGAAGGACCCTGTAGGGCAGTGGTTCTCAACCTTCCTGATGCTGCAACCCTTTAGTTCAGTTCCTCATGTTGTGGAGACCCCCCCACCATAAAATTATTTCATTGCTACTTCAGAACTGTAATTTTACTATTGTTATGATCATAATGCAAATCTTTTTTGGAGATAGAGGCTTGCCAAAGAGGTCTCGACCCCCAGGTTGAGGACCACTGCTGTAGGGACCTGTCACCTGTAATTTTGTGTTATAATAGCTGAAGGGCTAAGGCTGATATAGGGTGAGCACAACAGCAATTTACCAAATTTTTTATGCCTCATAAAGAATCTATCCAAGCTGAGCTTCTGACTGTGTGTAAAATGTACAGACGAGCCAAGATCACATTAGCCAGCTTGCTTCGAAGAGGAGGACGTCCTTCAAGGCCACTTTCATTCCCGCTGACACCAAGACAGAATCATGTCTGAGGCTTCTGTGTAAAAATGTCAGACGTGGCTGAAGTGACAGCAGTAGTCCCTTGCTGAAGACTCCAGAGCTTCGCCATCTGGTCTCAACAGGTGCTCTCTCTGAGGGAACTAGTCCCATCTTGCAGGGAGGGAACTTCACAACCACAGTGACACCTACTGACTTTGCAAAGGTTAGGCCCAGAGCTCCTAATGCCTGTGAGTCATCTTGGACATGAAGCAGTGGTGTGTCAGAAACGTGGTGTGGTGAAGGGTGTCTTTCAGGAACAATGCAGTTAGCTCTCTGACACACGCTGAGTCCAGAGTCTCATGAGTATCAGTTCATGAATGCTATGCTCTTCTACTATTACCACTCTCTCAGAAGAGGAAGGGAAAGGTTTTGCGACTGTGTGTACTCAAGATTAAACACTGTCAGGAATCCTTGGTAGTAACATGAAAGCTACTAACCTCGCGACTAAAGAGGAAGCTCTGCTAAGCTCGAGTCGTAAGGAGACCTGTAGGTAGACCATATGTCCACGTCCACCTTTTATGCTTCGTACCCTTCTTAGTTTCCATTGAGAAATTAAAAGTAGAAATAAAAAATCATGAACTTATAGGGGTAGTGGTGGCACACACCTTTAGTCCCAGTACTAAGGAGGCAGAGGCAGGTGATCTCTGAGTTCCAGGCCAGCCTGGTCTACAGAGGGAGTTACAGGACAGCAAGGGCTACATAGAGAAACCCTGTCTTCGAAAGCAAACAAACAAACAAATCCTGAACTCAAAGAAGACAGCTGTCTCTAATTTGTAATTAAAATGGATGGCATCACTCTAGTTGCAGTTTTTATAACTAAAATAATTTTCAAGGGAGCATAAAAGCATTTTCAGCTTTCAACATCCATTATCTTGTGATAAAATTTGCATGCCCAGAGCTGCTATAATCTTAATTCACCTAATGAAAAACATAATTGCAGTTTAGTATATCCCTAATTCATATAGTTTTAAGAACACAGAGTCTGATTAATATTCATGTAGAGAAGTTGCTCTCAAAATGACAAGCTATTTGCCCTTGGACAGCTACTTAGGGACTTAGTGTTTAAAACAGCTCAAATGTAACTTTTCCCAGGGGCTGCCTAATGCTATAGGGTGAGACCCACCCCCTGCCAAAATTAATCATCTTGTAAGCACTCATGGGAAAAGCAAGGCATAGTTGTGCATGATATAATCCCAGCACAGGGGAGGTTGAGACAAGATTGCCATAAGTTTGACGGCAGTCTGTGCTACATGGTGAGTTTGAGACTACCTAGTGTTTCATAGCAAGATCCTATTTCACAAAAACAAAACAAAGACTTCAAAACACACACAAAACAAAGTGTTTCCCAACTAACAGTTGAGTCCTAAATGCAGTCTGTGCAACAGCACATACTTGTGGCTATGTTCACACAGTAAACCATAGAAACACACTGGCTCTGATGGCTCCCTGTAAAGACAGACAGACTGACCCAGTGTTTACTTAGTATTGCCACCGTTGGTGTCTTCGCTCAGCAGGACCTTAGAGATGCTTACCCTGTGCCCACAGTCCATGAAAGACAGGCCCAATGCAATCAAACATTGCCAACCCTGGAAGAGAAAATACGATTGTCACTCACCCACCAAGATGGCACACCCTTGCTATGCAGGGACACACCTGTTTCCTGCCCCAAACACTGAGCTCTGACCATTTCTTTCCACCAAGGGCTGCCCAAGTAGGGCTCTCAGCTCCTCTTCTGTTTCAAAACATGCCAGAGTTTCTCTCCAAGGTTTTTCAAAACTGGGTTCCCTTTGCGCTTTGTGTTAATGACTTGCTTCACTCAGTGGGAATGCTCCGGCGGCCATTTCTCACTAGTTAGTTTCCCAAGGATATGGAGAACGGCTCTAGACTAGTAGTAAGACAAGCTACTCTGTGAAGCTCCTGGTTTAGAACTAAGCAGAAGTAACCAAGATATAGAATTTTCCCTACCTCCACATTTGGGGCTTGGACAATCTCACTAGTCTGAGGGTTTTGATTCAACTCATGTCCAATTTGCATGAAGGAACAGCTGGCTGAACTTCTGAGAATTTTAAAACAATTCCTGCCAAGAACACATAGTTACCTGGTTTCCAAACTCCTATGGTGAGTATAATCTTGTATGCCCAAGGTTTATTGGAAAGGGCACATATTAAAATATGCATGGATGTTTTTCTCAAAACAGATTCTAATCTGTGGTAGACATGGCATGCATGGAGTGAAATGCTCTAGAGAAAACAGCGGGGCTTCAGCATTCTCCATAGCAGACACAGCCTAAGTTTTGCTGTTTCTTAACCCCAACCTTAGTATAAACTCTATATTAAACAGATAACTGAATCTGTTCTTATTGCTATATATTTTTCACTAGTAAAAGTAGTGAGAAAGATGGGAAATAGAGAATACATCTCTATCTGCCCTCTGTGTGTGTGTGTGGCTAATGTCCTTGCAGAGGTCATCAGAGATCACCATGTTTCCTGTCCTGACACTGTTTCCTGTGAGACAGGGTCTTCTGCTGAATCTGTAGCTAGGCAGGCAGGTCTCAGCAATTTTATTGCTGCCTCTCTTCCTCCAGTGCTGGGGTTACAGACACACACAACCACGCCCATCTTTTAGAATGGGTCCTGGGGATTTGAACTCAGGTTCTTATGATTGCTGTGCAACCACTGAGCCATCTTGTTTCTCAAACTTATCATAACATTCTCTTTAGGAATTAAATATTGGATCCTTATGAAATCAGCAGAAATAGAAAAATACTAGGTATTAAAAAAAAAAAAGACAGGCGTGGTGGCCCACACCTTTAATCCCAGCACTTGGGAGGCAGAGGCAGGTAGATCTCTGTGAGTTTGAGGCCAGCCTGGTCTACAAAGTGAGGTCGAGGACAGCCGGGACTGTTATACTGAGAAACCCTGTCTATAGAAACAACCCCCCCTCAAAAAAAAAATAAATTTGATGATTCAAAATACAAACATCTGAGCCCAGCGGTGGTGGCCCATGCCTTTGATCTCTCAATATGCAAACATCTGGCTGAGAATAGAGTGCAACATTAGAATGCATGCTTGGCATTACATATGTCTGTGTTTAATCTCCAATACTAAAAAAATAGAATTTCAGAAAGGGCTGATTTGACAATTCCATATGAACTGCCTCAGTAAACTGCTTTGGGGACCATTCATTTCCAAAGGACAGTTAGCCCCACCTATACCATCCCAGAATCCCCTTGCCCCTGCTCCCTTCATGCTGGACTCACCAAGTAAAACACAAAGCCCAGATAGGCCACGCTAACCACTGCAGCCACCACATATAGAGCCACGTGCCCTAGTTCCTGGACGTATACCACTACAAAGTACATGTTGATGGAACAGACGATGAGGACCAAGATCCCACCAGCGATCCTCCAGCCTCTGAAAAGGAAGGAGTGTGTAAGTGTGCAACAGCTCAACCTGGCCACAGACAGGAACCAAAACCGTGTCTCGTATGGTAAGTGGGACATGGGTTGAGGGAAGTATAAAAAAAGGGTCAAAGTTAGTGATAAAGCAGAAGGGGAAGGGGTTAGAGGAAACAGAGCCTCGTATTTATCTATCATTAATGTGTGCATGTGACATGTGCATGTGTGGGCACACATGCTACAGCATGCATGTGAAGGTCAGAAGGCCACTTCTGTGGCGTTATCCTTCTCCTTCATCCTTTATATGACTTCCAGGGATGGAACTCAGGTTGTCAGGCTTGTGTGGCAAGCATATTTATCCCGACCCTAGAAATCAGCAGGTCCTAGAAATGAGGCCATTTCATTAGACACCGGAACACGGCCCAGGAATGGAGTCATGTGAGGACAACTCTGAGTGCTGAGAGAAAACTTCAAGCAAACAAGACAAGAGTCTTGTGACCTCAGTTTCTCCAAAATATGGAACTGTTCTTGAGATGTGTTTTGTGTCCCTCCCAGGTGCAGTGGGTAGGAATGAGTCTACTTCAGATCACTCATTACTGCTTGCTGTTGTTACTCAATTAAATTTTAAACTATCCTTTGTGTGCCTCAATGACAAACATGTTTTTGCCACATGCTGCTAGTCCTCATGTATACATCTTGAACTCACGAGATTTTACTTGTGTGACTATCTTAACCCTCAGAGTATAAATTGTCTGAGGCTTGGAATAAAGGTGGCTATTGCATGAGACTTCTTTAGTCCACCCATTTATCAGTTCCCCTCTCCCAGGTCCCAATGCCTCTACAGTGGTGACAATCAGAGGGCTTGGAAACCTAACAGGTCACATGAACACCTGGACTGATTACTTTTCAGTGCCAACTTGACACAGCCAAGAAGCACTTGGGGAGGGCGTCTTAATGGGAAATTATCACATCGGGCTGGCTTGTGGGCACATCTGTAGGGCAGGATTTGGGAACAGCCAGCCCGCTCAGGGCAGCCCCATTACCCAGCCAGCATGTCCTGAACAGTGCAAGAAAGAATCAAGCTAGCTTAGGGCAAACATGCACGCAAGGATGTGTTCATTCTCTTCGTTCTTGAGAGTGGATATGACATGACTAGCTGCTAGAGTTCTGCCTTGACTTCTCCCAGAATGATGGGTAGTAATTTGGAATTTTAAGACTTTAAATAAACCTTTCCACCCCATGCTGCTTGTTGGCACAGTACCTGACATAGCAGCAGAAATGTCACAAGAACACATATCCCTTCAAGGTGTGCACAGAAGGTATTATTAGTGTGTGCCTCTCTTGTAATATAACAGTATTCAAACCTCAGTGGCTGAGGCGGAGAGCTAGAGCTTGAAGGTTGGAAGTGCTCCTCCTCCTTTCCTATAACTTATGCTCACCAGTTTCTTTCTAAGCCAAAGAGGAAGCAACTAGAAGCTGCTCTGGAAACACATAGCTCTCTCTCCTGGAGAAGGCATTTCTGGCTGGCCTGCTGGGTAAATCCCCCTCCCATGTCCTTCTGGAGAATGATGACAAGTGTACTCACATTCCATTGGAAAACTCACTCATTACTGGCCGCAAGCTTGTGAACGTGAGGATGGGTATGAGAGCAAAGGGAAGCTGGAAAAAAGAAGATGGAATTATGTGAGTGTTAGTTTCATCTCTGAAGTGTGATTAAAACACTATGAGGAAAAGCAACTTGGCGAGGGTGCTGGGGGGATCATCTGGATTATACTTCCAGGTCACAGTCTTTCACAAAGAGAAGTCAGGGCAGGACCTGAATGGACACTTTGGAGGAATGCTGCTTATTGGCACTGGCCTGGCTCTGGCACCCCTTCCTTCCACATCTACTGTGGAAGCTATTCTCCAGTTGAGGTTCCTGATTCCCAGGATACATGAGGTCACTGTATCACCACAGACACCAGTACAGTTCACAAGAAGGCATCATAAATCCTATCTCACCTATGCCATGGGTAATAGTCGCTCCTATCACCTTGCCTTTGCCAAACGTTATTTTTAATTCAGCACTAATCACGACCCTGAGGGCCTTAGTTTAAACACAAAAAGACAACATATTGGGGGCTGGAGATGGCTCAGAGGTTAAGAGCACTGACTGCTCTTCCAGAGGACCCAGGTTCAATTCCCAGCACCCACACAGCAGCTCACAGCTACCTGTAACTCCAGTAACGGGAATCTGATGCTCTCTTCTGAACTCTTCAGTTTCCAGGCACACACACATAGTGCTCATACATACACAAAGGTAAAACACTGACACACATAAATAAAAATAATCTTAAATATAGAAACATATTGGATATGATTTGTCTTGTAACCTCCATAGGAGTTAGCGATGTTCTCAGAATTCATTTAATGATTTACCCTTGCTGCATTAATGAGGTATAATGTTGTAGGGTTTTATGTATCACTAAGTTACTTATTTATCTGTGTGTGAGAAGGAGAGACAGACAGATGCGCCCATGCTATAGCTGAATATGGAGATCAGAGAACAACTTCTGCAGACAGTTCTTTCCTTTTACCATGTCTTCAGGAGATCAAATTTAGGTCTTCACACTTGTACAACTGCACTGCCAGAACTTCAGCCACTGAGTCATCTTGCTGGCCTTAAATTTGTGTTTTCTATGTTAAGCAAAGCTTATAATCTCCTTTCAGGAACTTCCATGCCTTTTCCTTCCCCTCACTCACTCCTAGTACCCAGCCTCCAGCATGAGGCTTGGTGCCCAAGGCAAGACTTACTGCTAAGTGCAGCGTGAGCTTCCCCAGGTCCCTGCTCACCTGTAAGCTCTGCAGAACATTCAGGAAGTCATTCATCCCTGTTAGATGCTCTACATCTTGGAAGACAGCAACAAGCAGAGTGGGGATGATGGCAATGGAGCGTGTCAGGATCACTCGGGCAAAACGTGACCATTTTAGGTTCAGGAATCCCTGAAAGAAAGCACGGGGGCTGGTGACCGCATGTAACAGGAGAAAGAGAAATGGTTGGAGAAAAGTCAGGAAAGCACATAGAAGCATGGAATCAGACACTCAAGAGCTGTACCATCCCCCTGTAGTCAACCCCAGCACACACCTCCATGACAAACTGGCCAGAATAGGTTCCTGTCATGGTGGAGCTCTGTCCTGCAGCCAGGATCCCCACTGCCCAGATGTAGAGCGTTGCTGGCCCGAAGTAACATCCAAGCACGACACCCTGGGGGGGGGGTACAGACAGGTTGTCAATGTTTAGATAACACCCAAGAACAGCAGCCCTCTGCAGCACCCCCCTCTCCTTGTGAAACACCAACACACCAAGTACCGTGCTGAGCACTGCACAGGAGTGAGACTCAGTGCTGGGTCTGACTTAAGAGGCTTCCAGTCTCGCTCTGCTGGGTGTCCCTCCATCCCTCCTCTCCGCTCCTTCATCTCTAACCTCCATCTCAAACACTAAAGAGGCAGAACCCATACTTCCCAAAGCGTGCTCCTTAATACACGGTTCTGAAAAATGGAGGGAGGAGTGCAGACAGTAAACCCATGTGGGGAATGAAGTGTAGACATATTCTATTCTTGGGGGTCACAAGGGAAGCAGCATGAAGGACCCAAGAGGGCCTAGGAAAGAAGCCCTCACTAATTCCCCTGTTACTGCAGTCAATGCCTGCAGAGTGTCCTCCCGAGTTTAGGAGTTGCCACTGTGCAACTTATCAGCCCATCTTCTACCCCACCCCCACAGAACCCCAAATGTGTAGCTGGCATAAGGGCCTCAGAAATAAAACACTCAGAGGAGCTATGCTCAGATTTGAAATGAACCCATGAAAAGGCCAGAGGATATGCAAACACTTACCCAAGAGCAGACAGACTGCAAACCAGTGTGCTTACTTACCCCTTTGTAGATGTCCACAGCCAGAGTTGAGTTGTCATTAGGAAAGAGGTCAGTATGCGGGCTGCTGCTATTTCTACAGACATTAACCTAAAGCCCAAAGCAGTTTAAAAACAATTTTTGTTTTAGAAATAAGAAGCATTTTCTAATGAAAAACCCTGTATTTGTCTCACTGAATTCTTCTGCGTGAGATAAGCAGAGGAAACACTCCAGGGCTGCAATGTGGGTAGCAGCTGGTGCACCTCCGACTGCAACCCTCCCCAGACCTTTTATCCTCTCCAGCATGAAGATGTTTACTGAGACAGAGTTTGCAAGACAATATGCAAATGCTGGAGCATTATAAATTCAAATAAGGAGAGAAACTCTAAGAGGCCTTGAGCTAGAAAAATCCCCAACTCGAGGCCAGACTGGGCTGCACAGGTAGAATCTATCAAGAAAAAAATTGCCAGGTATGCTGATGCATATATTTAATCCCAGTAGTTGGGAGGCAGAAGCAGGTGGATTTCTGTGAGTTCCAGACCAGCCTGATCTACATAGTAAGTTTCCAGCCTCCAGCCAGGACTACACAATGAGACCGTTTTTTTCAAAAACTAAAATCTAAAAACAAAACAAAAGAGGGAAAACAAAACAGAAGGCTTCAAATGTAGGAGGACATCAGCAATCAGAAGACCTCAGTCAAAACAGAACCAGGGGTCAAGAGGTCCTGTAGACATAAATGATGGCCAAAACTAGATAGGAATGTCCGTGAGCAGCTCTGTAGTGGAACACAAGGTCCCGAGTTCAATCCTGGCATCTTCAAACACTCCACAATAAACTAAAAACCTCAACAAAAAAACAACCAAACAAAATGGGAGAGAATTCAAAATGAGCCAAATCTCGCCCTGTCAGAGCAAGCTTCCTTTTCGATGACTCCGCCTCCTAACCTGTCCTTGGCATAACCATCAAGACTAGCAGACATGCAGACAGAAGCTAATAAAAAGGAAACAGAAATATGATAACCAAACAGCCAAGATGCTACCTCTATGACAGCATAAGGCAACTATGAGTCCAAGGCCAGCTCTTTGCAGCTCACCCCTGGAACGGGTGGAACAGGCTTCCTCAGCCCACACCACAGACTAGCTGGTGTGTTGAGACTGGAGGGGTAGGGGACACCTAGGCCTCAGATGTATTTCCTTGGGTTCCAAGTCATTGCTCTTTTCTGTCAGTTCATTCTGGCATTCACCACCCATGACCCTGGCTTACTCACCACCTGCTCGTTGGTTTTCCCAAAAAATGCTTCAGCAAAGACGGAGACAACGAAGACATTGATGATGAAGGAAACAAAGAGTGCGATGCAGGACTCAATGAAAAAGTACTTGTTGGCTTCTCGAACTTCCTGCTTATTGGCCCGGTTTACCTGCCTAGACTAGAGAGACAACAGCGGCAGTCATCTTTCCACCAGTCGCAGAAAGTTCCTTTGTAACAACTCAGAACTGTGGAGTCAGCTGAAAGATTAAGAGGGCAAACAACTGACTAGAAGAAATAGGAGATCTTTGCTCACTAAGCTACAAAGAACTCCACAACCTTTGACATCACACAACCCTCAAATGGGAGAGCCAGCAACCAGGTGACTGCTGAGTTCCCAGAGACTAATCTCAGTCCTGAGGCTACTGGACTAATTGTCAAGCCTCTCCACTATCTCAGCAAGGGAAGGTTGGACTTACTGGGAAAACCCTCCCTCCCCACAGATCTCAAGACTTCCAGATCTTTCATGAAGAACACTAGCCTGGAATTTTGAGGGTCACTTTTCCTGATCCATTTGGTGCTAAACACAGACCTGCCAGCCTAGAAATACCATGCTCCAGCAATCATAAACTAAGTTTGCATCCCTTGTACTTAAAGGAAAATCTCCCACAAACGATACAGAAGGGCACTGCTCACCTTGACTAAAGCAGAATGCAGGTACATGTTGTGTGGCATGATGACAGCTCCCACGATGCCCACAGCCTGCTCAACCTGTGGAGTGCTACAGCCTGAACAGGATGGCACGAACATGCCCCTGAGCACTTGGCTCTGGCTGGGCTTCACTGTAACATACTACACAGCAACAAAACACCTATTAGGCTTTACTGCAACATGGAACGGGGAGCACAGCACTAGGCACTGGCATCCTTCACTCCTTTCCCCTCTGTAACAACTACCTGGACTAGGAATATGGACTCATCAACAAGTACTTGCCTAGTGTGCACAAGGCCCTGAGTTTAACTGCAGCATCATCAACAGATGGGAACAAAGGGCCGCTGTGCTCTGAATGTAAACTGTCTGCTACAGGCTCATGACTAGACTCAAGACCCATTACTCTTTGGAGATGTGGTAGAAACTTTGGTGGGTGGCGCCTCCCTGGAAGAAGTAGATCAATGGGGGGGGGGCATCTTCCTGGCCCTAGCCATGTCCTGCATCATCTCAGTGCTTTTGTCTCCTAAACTATATCTCCTGCCACCAGGGGATTCTGCCCAAGGAACTGTAGGCCAGAACAAGCCCTCTGAAGCCCTAGCTACATATGCCCTTCACCCTCCTGTTACTTTCCTAATACCGGGGTTTGTTTCCTGGGGTCAGAGGATTCAGGACTATATATTCTGAATATCTTACATGACACTTAAAATGTACAATGCAGATATACAGAGAACACAGTGTTCTGAGGAAACAAACTGGCTAAAGGTCTTGTTATTTGCGTCACTGTAACTGCTGATACAGATCCAAGAATAGTCCAGTTCTTGAACCCACACCCTCACGCTGCTGTTCACCCTTGTCATCTAGGGACCACCTTTGCTTGCCACTGTGTGTAGACAGCCGGCTATTCCTTAGCACCACTCATCCAAACTTGCTCCTGGCTCAGGATTTCTTTTGTAAGCCTTGGTACAACCTGAAAAATCTACTCATAAACTAGATATCTTTTTAATGTTTAGGCAGGCCTATAAGTAGAAACCAGTTTACAACAACTGGACATAGAAAGGTGATATAGGCAAGGTGCAAGCCAGGAAAATAATCAATCACCTATTACTCATCAACAGTTTTTTTTGTCTCACTCTATAGCCCTGGCCTGGAACTCTCTAGGTAGATCAAGCAGACTTGAAATTCACAGAGACCAGCCTGCCTCTGTTTAGTAGCTAGTATTGCAGGCATGAACCACCATGCATATTTAAAACCACCATCAGCTGGTTTAATATAGGAAATAGTCAAGCTGTAATGAATTAATTTCAGCCATGATGAGCATAAAGAGAACTGCTTTGAGTTAGCAGTCAACAGTAACCTTCTGTCTATCCCACTCCAAAGCTGGTCTGCTGTCTGGGTAGCTAGCTGATTTGGGACTGAAAATGCTGGTCCTGCACATGATACTTGCCATAGACTACATCCTTCAAAAGCAGCCCAGAAGAATACTGGCTTTTTGTTAATTTAATAAGATTAAACTATTCTGGCCTTATTATTGCTTTTTATAATAAAAGATTACAAACATAACAAAATGAAACTTTGTTTTAAATGATTAACCAACGGCCTGGAACACTTGCCTCATATCCAAACGTGAGGGCCATAATAGTGATGAGAAAGCCAAAAAACGCTTCCAGCTTCCGCAAGCCTAAAGGGGAAATGCCACAGTGAGCACACAAGACAGACTTCCCCACAGCCACATGCCCGAAGCCAGTGGCTCTGATTCACCCACCAGTTCCAGTGTCCTTACCATATTTGTCCAAAAAGAGAAATACAAAAGTATCCGCTATGGTGATGAGAACTCCACCCCACAGGGGAACCCTAGGTTAGAGATAAAGAGAGATTAAAGGCCTACTGAAGATACTTTCTTCACATCTAGTACAACACAGAAAGAACACCAGGGTCCCCAGCTAGCGCCTGGGGAGCAACAGAGACAGGAAGCCATGCCTGGTTGAGAAGCAGCATCCACTAAAGGCCATCCACTGACACTCCGCCTGAGAGCTCACTGTGTCTGATGTGTAGGACACACAGCTGAAAAGCATGGCTCAGACACAGAAGGACCTCACTATGCACTTACAAATGAGTAACTGTACATTTAAATAGAAGTGTGCACATCATGGGAGTGAGAGCTGCAGAGCCTATGTCTGCTGGGGAAGATGAAAGTGGCTCTGGACAGGATGAATACTGAATTTTGAAAACGAGCTGGCAGGGCTGGAGAGATGGCTCAGAGGTTTAAGAGCACTGACTGTTCTTCCAGAGGTCCTGAGTTCAATTCCCAGCAACCACATGGTGGCTCGCAAACATCTATACTGAGATCTGGTGCCCTCTTCTATCATGTAGGCATACATGCAGGCAGAACACTGTATGCATAATAAATAAACCTTTAAAAAAAAGAAAAAAGAAAACAAGCTGGCTTTCCATTTTCACCCCGTCTTTGGAACCCAGCTCAATCCTGACAGTATTTAGGAGGGAAGCCCCCACCTTCCTGCAGACAGGAGATTGATGGCGATGGCTGAGCCAATGACTTCCTGCATATCAGAACCAATGATTGCCAGCTCCACCATCAGCCACAAGATGATCCGTGGGACCTACAAAGCAAAAAATGATCTGATCATTTTTTTCCAAGAACTTCCTCCTGCATCTGGAATCCAGAATTTGGCACAGGCAGCCTTTCATAAGCCCCCAAACTGGAAATACCAGGACTCAGCTCCACAGAGTAAGAAGGTATGCTTCCTGTGGGAGACTGTGGACCAAGGGAAGGGTGGCAACCCAGCTTTTTGCTCTCCTTAATCCTTCTCAGGAGAAGGTGGAATTTCTATTTACTTCTACTTTCTCTCTTGCCTAAAAATAATCTCAAAAGTTTCAGGGGGAAATATATATACACAAATGTGGTCAAGATGGAAGTCAAGAGAAAACAAGAAATGAGAAATTAAGAAAACCTCTACTGGGGCTGGAGAGATGGCTCAGAGGTTAAGAGCACTGGCTGCTCTTCCAGAGGTCCTGAGTTCAATTCCCAGCAACCACATGGTGGTTCACAACCATCCGTTATGAGATCTGGTGCCCTCCTCTGGTGTTCAGATATACATGGAAGCAGAATGTTGTATACACAATAAATAAAATCTAAAAACAACAACAACAACAAAAAACAACAACAACAACAACAACAAAAAAGAAAACCTCGGGAGGCAGAGGCAGGTGGATCTCTGTGAGTTTGAGACCAGCCTGGTCTACAAGAGCTGGTTCCAAGATAGCCTCCAAAGCCACAGAGAAACCCTGTGCCGGGAAAAAAGAAAAAAAAAGAAAAGAAAAAAGAAAACCTGGTACTTCTAGTTTCAGGGTCACTGACCAGCTCTTCCATAGGCCCAATCTGGCCTGGGGTCAGCACATACACACTGCAGCAAGGTAGCAGACAAGCAGGACAGCACACCACTCACCTTGGGATACTGACGGTGACACACTTCAGCGAGATGCAAGCCGGTCACCACTCCAAGTCTAGCTGCAAGGCGCTGGAGCAGCAGCCCCACGATGGTAGCCAACAGAAGCACCCAGAGCAACTAAAGAGAACAATACCCCAACATTCATTAGGTGACTTAAAGGGCTTTTTGCCTGGTTGCTTGGGAATGTTAACGGGAAACAGTTAACTCAGGGTAGAGCCAGGTCAGAGATTTACTTCCAAGCCCTGTATCAGCTTCTTTCTACACATGACCCACTAGGCAACTGGCATCTTTCTGATCATCAGTTTCCCATCTGTTGTTTCCCTAAGGAAATTATGTGGATAAAACAGACCATGCCAGGTAGTGGTGGCGCACGCCTTTAATCCCAGCACTTGGGAGGCAGAGGCAGGCCGATCTCTGTGAGTTTGGGACTAGCCTGGTCTCCAGAGCAAGTTCCAGTGCAGCCAGGGTTACACAGAGAAACCCTGCCTTGAAAAACCAAAACCAAACAAAACCCGAGAGACCACATAGCAAGGACTTTTCATGCAAGTGTCCTGCTAGTGAAGATGTGTGCATGCTGGAACAATGAGGGAGTGGGGTGGTTTGAATGAGGATGGCCATGGGCTCACAAGTCTGAATACAGTTGGTAGAAGTGTTTGGGGAGGGTTAGAAAGTGTGGTCTTGTTGGAGGTGTGTCACAGGGGCCGGTTTTGAGGCTTCAAACGTCTCCTGCTATTCCCAGTGTCCTCTCTGCTTCCTGTGTGGGGATCAAGATGTGCTCTCAGCTGTTCCCACTACCCACACCTTTGCTCTTCCATCATGGACTCTAACCCTCTGAAACTATAAGACCAATTGAAAGTTGTTTTGTTTTGTAAGTTATCTTGACCTAGTGTTTTCTCACAGCATTAGAAAAGTAACTAAGACAGGAGGTTAGAGGCACCAAGCCCCAGACTCCTCTGCCATGCAATCAAAAGTATAACATTTGTATAACATTTCATCCCCTAAACTTCACTAACAGCCTGTTTATCAGAAGCTATACCAATAATGTAGTCAAAGGCCAAGAAGCAGTTGGCATGAATAACACAAGCGGTGAAAACTACATGACAACCCAAGAAACACTTTTTACTGAAGTGCATCTCTTACTGAGAGAAAAACTGCTCACAGAGAAGTGACCAGCCCCACAGCACCATAAGCAATCACAACATGAACTCACAAGAGCACCGGGTGCTAACCCAGAACCATGCACACATGACAGCTAACTGCCTATGATTAGGACTTAGCAACACATCTTACATTTGCTTTTATTTCTTTCAACTGAGAACAGCTCCACCGTGAACTAGGTGCGTGCAGAGGATGGGGTACATTTTAACCTTTATGCAGTAGATCTTCATATATCCTGGGATAGTAAATCATAAAACAGATTATTACTGAGCTGGGCATGGTGGTACACACCTTCAATTCTAGCACTTGGAAGACAGAGGCCAGCCTGGTCTACATAGTGAGTTCCAGGACAGCTATGTAAATAAGTAAAATAGATTATTATCTGTATATATTTTATTCATCTGTAACATACTTAACTTTTAAACTTTCAGTATTTCTAAACCATATACTTCATCTGTGGTTTTCACAAATTGCTGCTAATCTAGAAACACCCTAGACATGCACAGTTGAAACCTATGCTGTTCAAGGGTCAACTCTACCTGAAGGTAGAGCCTAAGTCTACTCAACAAAGCAGAAGAAAGGCTGTAAAGTGTAATGAGTGCTCAAAAGGACGGGGATAGCATGGCAAGGCCCAGAGTCCATCCTCAGCAATGCAAAAATGACACTAGTAACAACAGGTAGGATAAAACTGGATGCTCACCTTAAATCCAGCCACTGCTCCAGATTGCAAATCAGATTCAATGTTTCCTGGATCCAGGTAGGCAATGCTCATAAGAAAGCCAGGTCCCGTGAACGCCCAGAGTTTACGAAAGCTAAAACAAGAGTACTGTAAAAGAGAAAGGAAAAGCAGCCTGAGTGTCACCTGTTCTAATGTCTCCACTATTTTGTCACATGTCAAGGAGCATCACCAACTGCGTGGGATCAGGATGGGCAGCACATGCGCACATGTTTCACAGCCAGCTAATCGACTTTTTACCAACAAGATGGCTGCTTCTCTCAGTGACAGCCCCTCCTTTACCTGCTCTCCATCAGCAGTCACTCGTTCTAAACTAAAGTGACACAGCACCTTATGCTCACCTGCTCCCACACAGGAGCAGAGCCACATCTGAAAAAGGAAAACACAGCCGGGCGGTGGTGGTGCACACCTTTAATCCCAGCAATTGGGAGGTAGAGGCGGGTGGATCTCTGTGAGTCTGAGACCAGTCTGATCTACAAGAGCTAGTTCCAGGACAGCCTCCAAAGCTACACAGGGAAACCCTGTGTCGAGGAAAAAGTAAAAGGAAAACACAAAACCCACACTTGCATACATTACAAAAATGCTCACTAATACCACTTAGCATCTTTCCCAGAGGTTTATTTATCAGATGTCAGAGACCAGCTGCCAAAATGAGACCTGAGCTACAGGTGACTGGCAGACCTTCCCCTTGAAGGCTTTCCCCAGGACACAGGGTACCCTGCAAGGAACCATCACTTACCTCCTCTTCAGGAATGGGGATCTTCTCGTCAAAGTAGGTGGTGAAGGGCTCCTCTGAGTCCCCCGTGGACTGCGGGAGGGAGGAGATACTATAGGCAGGGTTGATAGTGCTAAGACTGGCAGAGTCTCCATGGTCTCCAGAAGCGCCATCTGTGTTAATATAACAAAGTCCACTGATGGGCATTCTCAGTCATGCTGCAATCAAAGCTCTTGTCCTGATGGAGAACTAACCCTAGTCTGGGACATGCTCGACCATCACTGAGCAACAGCTTTAGACCCAAAATCTTACTGCTGCATGCACAAGAGACTAGCCTGCATTTATCCTAAATGGTTTATTTAATCTACATTTTAAAATAAATGTGCATATTTATTTATTTAGAGACAGGGTCTAATGTAGCCCAGGCTGGTTTGTGCCAAGTTGACTCTGTTTGTGCCAAGTTCAAGATGACTCTGAACTGGGTCCTCTTGCATCCACCTCCCAAGTGCTGGGATCACAGCCACATGTCACCATAACTGGTTTTATGTAGTGCTGACGACTGAACCCAGGGCTTCATGCATGCTAGGCAAGCACTCTATAACTGAGTTACGCCCCCAGCCCAATAAACTCAATGTTTTTACAGGGTAATATGTGCACAAGCTGGCTGTGGTACAAGTCTGCAACCCTAACTCCTGGAAGCTAAGAGAAGACTGAGACTTCAAGGTCAGCCTGGGATACACAGCCAGACCCTATCTCAAAGGATAGAAAAAGGAGTTCAAAGGCCTCCAATAACTCTCTCAGTCTTTGATCAGTTTATCATATATTTTATTACTCCTTTGAGAATTTCATAAAATGTATTTTGATCATATTCATCCCTTACCCCTACTTATACCCTTAACTCCTCTCAGATCCAAGCCCTACCTCCCCCAATTTTGTGTTCTCCCTGGATCAACTTTAACACTAAACACCATACTTTTCTTATTCTACACCTCTATACCTACTTGATAATTTTTAGAATCACTTCACTTTTCTCTATGAACACTGGCATGCCTCAAAGACTAAATCAAAAGGATCACAAGTTTGAGGTCGGCCTGGACTACAATTTAACAAGACTTTGCCTTAAAACAAACAAACGACTCATACCTATGACTCAACATTGACAAACCAGCCTCCACTAACAACTCAGAATCCTAATTTTTATTATATGTATACATGTTTGGTTTTTCAAGACAGGGTTTCCCTGTAGCTTTGGAGCCTGTCCTGGAACTCACTCTAGACCGGGCTGGCCTTGAACTCACAGAGATCTGCCTGCGTCTGCCTCCCAAGTGCTGGAATTAAAAGCCTGCATTACCATTGCCCAGCTCAGAATTCTCATTTTTAGAAGAAAGTAAGATAGTCAACTAGGACATCCTCTCATCCCATCATCCCTCAAGACTTACTCTAGGAATCACTCTTGGGTACCATAGCTCATGTAACAGAAGAGAGAACTGGAAAACCCTGCCAGAGTTCAGACTACATCTGACACTAAAGGAAACGTCTAAGCAGGAAGCCTGGGAGTCCTGACTAAGGCCTAGGCATAGGACTTAAGGGCTGGTGGTGATGGGTGCTAGCTCCTTGTGACAGCAGGATTCATAGAAGCCCAAGAATTTGCATTTTACAGTTAAACTTAAATGCAAGGGGGGGAAGGCCTAGCAGAAAAGGGCTACTCCACAGAAGTATACAAAGTCCACAGAACTGCAGGCATCACACAGCTTTCTTCTCTTTCCCATAAATCCCTACAACCAACTAAAAAAATCAGAGCTCTGATTTTTTTCTTGGTCCCCACAATTTTCACTAAGCAGAAAGCAGTGGCGAATCTAGAGAAGCTCAGATTCAGACAGATCCCTGTGTGTCCCTGCTCTGTACACATCTGAAATACTGGCAGATTCAGTGAGCACACTGGAGATCACTGCCAAGTCTGGGAATGATACTGTCCTTGCAAGCATTACTGTTCTAGAAACCAAACTAGCTAGTCATGACTCAGCTGGAAATTAGAAATAAGATATGAGGCAGAATTCTATAACCATTAATTCATTTCATTCATATCCCTCAGCAGATGAGACTGCTGATTGGATTTCTTAGGACAGACAACAAGGACAGGGACAGCCTGTCACTGACTAAGCCCAATCCCATGTAGATAATGACATGAAGCTGTAAATTACCATCTGGCATTTTTTCTTCAGGATCCAACACCATGGTAGATACCTGAGTGTCTGTGTTCTTAGAATAGGATTCTACAAGAGAACAGAAAGGTGAAGGATTAGCAAGAACAGAACTAACATGTTGTCCCTGTATGGCTGAACCCTTGTATGAAAGGAATAATCCCTCTACTCAATTAGCTAACCCTGAAAATAATCACAGCTTTCAGAACAGTATTAAGAGACATTAACAAAAACAATAAAAGGTAAGACCAGGAGGATGGCAAGACTGGGCCCTAGCAAGCCCCAAGGAACCTGTGTGTGTGTCGCCTCGGTGCTGGGGGTCCAGACAGCACCAGAACCACACTTGGTTCTCATGGGTTTTAAACTCACATGGGTACTTGTGTATGCACATCAGAAGAACCAGTCAACAAATCTGTTTGTTTTCTGTTGTTTTGGTTTTTTGAGACAGGGTTTCTCTGTATAACAGCCCTGGCTGTCCTGGACCTCATTTTGTAAACCAGGGTAGCTTCAAACTCAGAGATCCACCTGCCTCTGCTGGGATTAAAGGCGTGTGCCACCACAGCTAGCTTCCACCAAATCTGTTTTAATATGCACTAACAGGCTGCCAATCAGCAAGTCTTTGCCTCAATATTAACCTATTATTAGCCCAAATGAACCCAAAATAGCCTCAACATTAACCCAAATATCTAACACCAAAATAATCTTCAAAATCCACAACTTTTAAAGAACAGAAGGCAACCAGTTATGTAATAACAAAATTTAGAAGATGGATGCAGAATGGGGAAATCAAGATCATCACCAGCTATATAATCACGAAAATGAATAAAAAATAAAGGACACAAACCTAGACCTCTCTGGCCCATCTGACAATTTAAACTCATGATTCAATTTTCTGGAAGGGCTTGGAAAGTGCCTTTCAAATGGAGGGCCACTATTCCTAAGAGGGAAACCTAAAGAAAGTTCAGTTTTGCTCTGAAAATTGGGAGACGCTAGTCACCTGCAGCAGGCTAGCCTGCCCTGGGGACTGCAAGAATGCTGAGGCACCAGCAGACTGGGAAGCAGTGCTTCTCTGGGCACCAATGGCATATCAAGATACAGTTGGGGACTGGGAGCACTGACATGCTAACACAGAGGTCTTTCCACAGCTGGGTAAGCACTGTCACACTGAAACCGGCACTTTGGCCTCATCTCAAAGGCTAAACTTCTTTTAAACATTTTTTTTCAGGGAGGGGGGGATGGGTGCCACATAACTCACAGGAGTTGGCTCTCTTCTTCCATTATGTGGGTCCCTGGATGGAACTTAGGTCTTTAGGCTTGGCAACAGGTGGTGCCTTTACTTTCTGGGAGCCACCTCTCAGCCCTAAAGGCTAAACTTTTCAATTCTGGACCTACTTACTATGTAACTGTTCTCATTGATTCCAAATATACTTCGAGAAAGTTACCACTGGTAACCCCTCCCCATTAACCCCCAAAGTGCTTACTAGCTGAAAAACAGAGAGAGCCTCCTACCATGCTGAAGCAATTTTTCTCCTCTTATCCAGTAGACCACTCCTATCTCAATAGCCCTCCACTTTATTTTCTGGATATTCTTTATGAACCAACATATTCTACCTTATTAGATTCTATCATCTAGACCCAAAAAGGGTCTCTGGGTTTTACCTGTCTTCTGGGTATAAAACACACCATCACTGGTTAACTTAAGAAATACCATCTTTCCCTCAATAGTCACCAGGGTCAAGCATTTTCCTGCAACAGATGGGGCTACCATCTCTCTGCTCAGCCCACAGACCCCATTAGCATTCATCAATCCAGTCTCTTCCACCCACTGAAGGTGGCCTCATCTGAGGGCAGTCACACATCTGACCACTCCCCTGGGCTCCAATCACAGCCAGGGCTTGGTGTCCTTTTAACTCTGTCTTTCTATGTGAATAAGGCAAGACACCCAGTTATCCTACCCACAAGAAATGAGAAACTACACATCAGATCAGGTACTGAGCTCTCACAAAAAAAGAAACTTGGGCCACGAGGTACCAGCAAACTTCAAGCTGTACCTTAGTGAGCACATGATATAAGGAGTCCTTCCGTATTCTCTGTTCAGTTCTGAGAATTGTCACCCAGACTGACTAAATCAGAGCTTCCATACTGAGGGCTGATATCCTGTTTAAAAATACTCAGTGTAGGTCATACACTTGAAAGAGATTTCTTAAAATCCAAAACAGGTTTTAAAAAGGAAAGTGGGCCATCAAGATGGCTCATTGGGTAAAGGTGCCTGCTGCCAAGGCTGATTATCCCCCAGAACCCACATGGGGAAAGATCAACTCCCCACTCCTACAAGTTGTCCTCTGGCCTCCCCACACACAATGTGCCAGACACACACACACACACACACACACACACACACACACACACACACACACACACAACTTAAAAAATAAAATAAAAATTAAACAATTGATATAATTGTGTATTTTTATCTAATACAAGTAGGCAAGCAATTAAATTGTAAACATTTTAGAATGCATTTTGTTTTATGACCTGGAACTTGAGGCAATGATCACACCTCAGACTGCCAAACCAGTGGGGTTAACGTTTTGAAGTTACTAGCAGCATTCTAAGATATTCCTATACTAATACAAAGAAATCCAACAAAACACAAAGCATCTGGTCATTTCTGGAGTCTCAAGAATGTACCACTCAAAAGAGAACAGCTTCTACAATACAATTTACTCATGACAGCTTTTAGTAACCAAGCCACAAGTCCCACTGTTTACACTGCCCACAGGATCCACGAGGGCAGAGGACAGAAAGGGAAGGGACACACATGGTCCTGCAGGGGATTGAAGCCCTATGAGGATTAACCATCTTGTTTCAGTCATCTCACTGCATCAAGGAACACAGGCAGGGGCTGCAGAGATGGCTCAGTGGTTAAGAGTGCCAGCTGCTCTTCCAGAGGAGTTGAGTTCAATTCCCAGCAGTAACTCACAGTTCCCTTAACTCCAGTTCCAGGGATCCAACAACTTCATACATACAGACAAAATACCAATGTACATAAAAAATTAATAAAATAAAATTCATTAGCTGGGCAGTGGTGGTTGTGAGTCTTTAATCCCAGCACTTGGGGTGGGGGGTGCAGAGGCAGGCAGGTCTCTTGAGTTTGAGGCCAGCCTGGTCTACAGAGGAAGTTCTAAGACAGCCAAGGCTACACAAAGAAACCCAGTGTGTGTGGGGGTGGTTGGGGGGGTGCCTGCTTGAGGGCCAGTGAGGCGGCCAGCTGACAAAGGTACTTGCCACCAAGGCTACCTGAATTCCATCCTCATTACCCACATGGTGGACAGTGGGAAAATAAAACAGAATTGATTCCTGCAAATTTCCACGTTTTCATTCTGTCTGTCTGTCTCCCTCTCTGTCTCTGTCTCTCTCTCACATACACAAATAAATAAATAAATAAATAGATAGATAAATAAATAAATAAATAAATAAAAAGGAAGTTGGGAGCCAAGTTTGGCGGTTCACACCTATAATTCTAGTACTTGGAAAGTGGAGGCAGGAAGATTATGAGTTCAAAACCAGCCTCAGATACACAGCAAATTCCAGGCCAGAAAGGGAAGAAGGGAGGGAGAGAGAGAGACAGTAGGAAAGCAAAAAACAGGTCAAATGGAAGTAAGTACTGAGCTCATTTACATCTTTTTTTGGCAATAAAAATGCTTCACCAGGCACTTGTAGTATTGTTATATGTAGTAATGAGGCTCAAACCCTGGTGCTCCAGTGACATTCAATGCCAAGCCCTACTTTATTTTCTCAATATGTAAAGCTTCTACAGACTGTCAGAGCCTTTCAGACAGCTGCTCACTGGGGACATTCTGCCAAACTATCTGATAGAAGTCAAAAGTGGATAGTCAGCTCTACACTGTCTAGCTGGCAGGCACTGACAGCCTAAAGCTTAACTTACTCCTCCCTCTGTCTTAGTGTCCACATAGTGGTTCAAATTGTGAAATGATTTTCCTCTCAAATATGAAAAATAGAAGTCCCCTTTCCAGAGAGTCACTTCTGACTCTAACTTTGGGGTATGCCATCCACTAAGTACCTCTTAGCATCCACTGCCTAGAACTAGCTTGTCTTCTGAGGTGGTAAGAACATCTACTCCCTAGTATTCTCCTTGCAATTCTTCTGCTGCTTTAATAAGAAAATTTGATTACCTTAAAAATCACACATGGCCAGGTGTGGTGGCGCATGCCTTTAATCCCAGCACTCGGGAGGCAGAGGCAGGTGGATATCTGTGAGTTCAAGGCCAGCCTGGTCTACAGAGTGAGTTCCAGGACAACCTCCAAAGCAATATTGACAAACCCTGTCTCGAAAAACCAAAGTGGGAGAAACAAAATAACAGGGCTGGAGAGGTAGCTCAGCAATGGCTGCTCTTTCAAAGGACACAAGTTCAATTCCAGCATCCACATAGCAGCTCACAACTGTCTGCAACTCCAGTTCCAGGGATCTGACACCCTCACACAGACATACATGCAGGAAAAAAAAAATGACAATTCACTTAAAATAAAAATAAATCATTAAAAAATGAAACAAAATAAAGTATGAAATGCTAAATGCATGTATAACTCTAACAAAATATTTTTTCTTATATTGAAAAAAGGCTTGAGCTTAAAACAATGGTTTCTTATATTTGTCTTTAGTAGGAGGTAAAGGCATTCATGGCCATTTCATTAATTTTAAGGTATAGCGAAGAAAGTTTTATCACCCACCTCCCCCCCACACAAACACTAGGGAGAGAAGGGGGAATTGTCTGTATACAGTCTAAATCTCCCCATCTCCCAGGCCTCTTTTCCCCTTCCTGCCTTCCATTTCAATAAAATCTAAGACCAGAAACTAGAATGTACATACAAGCAACCAAAAACAATGTTTAAAGGAAGTAACAGATTCTGTAAATCACAACAGGGATGCTTTGGATAAATGTCAATGCCACCTCCTCTGGATTCTTTCCTCAGACACCGGTGGTCACTGAATGTAAAATACAAAGTAATAATAATCCAGAAATGGCTACACATAAGTGTTTAAAACCTTCTTGTTCATTTATACGTGTGTGTGTGTGTGTGTGTGTGTGTGTGTGTGTGTGTGGTGGTGGTAGTATGCACGTGGGCACTTGTGGAGGTCAGAGGACAACTTCAGAGTCAGTTCTATCCTTCTACCTCGAGGGCTTTGGATATCAGCCTGGCAACAACATCTCTCTGGCTTTCATGTACTCAGAAAAAAATAAGGGCCTGTAACCACAGCATTTGAAGGCTGAGGCCCGTTAAGTCACAAGTTCAAGGTCAGCTTGAAGCTGCTTAGTAAGATTCTATATCAGAAAGGTGAGTGGGACCAACAGAGGAAAGCATAAAGATTCCAAGTTGGCTGGGTGGGTGGTAGGGGGGCACACCTTTAGTCTCAGCACTTGGGTCTCTGAGTTCAAGGCCAGTCTGGTCTACAGAGAAAGTTCCAGACAGCCAGGGCTACACAAAGAAACCCTGTCTCAAAAAAACAAAAATAAATAAGCAAAAAAATGACCTTACAACTATAATTCACCCTACCCACCTAGGTTCTACTATAATGGCTTTAATCCCACACAACACACCCAGATCATAAAGTACAAACAGTGCTCCTATTACACAAACTACTATACCTGAATCAGGGCTGGCTCTCTCTGACACAATGGTCATTGAGACACTACCTGAGACAGTCATTTTGCTACTTCAAATGCCGTAGTTATCATCTCTCCTCCTACTTGTCTTATCCAAGAACTACAATTTCAACTCAACACCCAGCATGCTGCCTCTCACCTCAGTTTGGCTTTTCAGTTCTCTTTGAGATTGACAGAAAAACCTACCTGGATATGGGGTGGGGTGGGGAAGGGGCAGCCTCACACAGGCTTTAATTCCAGCACTCAGCACTCACATGAGGGAGGCAGAGGCAGGCTCTGTGAGTTCCAGGCCAATATGGCCTACATGGGAGTTTCCAAGATAGGAAAAGGAAAACCTAGCATGGTGACTGATTCATATTTGTAACCCCGGCTTTCGGAATGCTAAAGTGGGAGGCTACATTCCAGGCCAGTCTGGGAGAAGTTTCAAGACAGACTAAGCTAGACCACCAGATCCTGTCTGAACACACACAAGTGTGCCCACACTGTCAGAGAAGGGAGGGAAGAAGAGGAGGGAGGAGATGGGAGGAGAGACAGATCTGGGGAGAGGAACACAGTTGATAATGAAGCTGCCTGCTTTGGTGTCAAAGAAGATAAGAACACAGAAAAAATGTGGCCCAGCTGTCAAGTACTGATCTGTTAGACAAAAGTATTTATCAACCATGACTTAAGAAATACGGCCTGAGGCTGGAGAGATAGATGGCTTGGGGGTTAAGAGCACTCGTTGCTATTCCCGAAGATCTGAGTTCAATTCTAGAACCTACGTCAATTGGCTTACAAAACTACAGCTCCTGGAGATCTGACACCTCTAACCTCAGTGGGCAGCTGCACTCACGTGCACATGGGGAGGACAGGCCAGGTATACACTCACACTCATGACAACTACTCCTTTTCTCTGCTTGAGGGTTCACCATCCTGACTGCTTACTGGACCACACACAGTTTACTTTGCCCTCCTCTACCCTGGCCTTTCTTTGTTCCTCCACCTCTGACAGAGTAAGCTTCCTGCAAACTTCCTTCTAACCACAGCTATACAGCAGTGTTTCCCATGGGGTGGAGGGTGGGGGAGTCTGGTCACCTGGCCTGACACCTCCATCCCATGAACAAGTTCAAAGGCCCTCTCCTAGAAAAGAAAAAAGAAAAGAAGAACCCTATCAAAAGCATACCATCTACCTCTCTTCACCCAAAATCACATCCCAAGTCTTTTTTGACACTTGCTTATATAGTTTTTCTCCAGAAAATCTGGAGTGTTTTTCGTTACATCACATCCAACCCATTTACCCTAATAGGTATTACCTTCAATATGTACCTTCTTTTCTTAGAAGAAAAATTATGTGTCAACTCAGACAAACAGATAGTAAAAGATTCTTCAGCCTTACATGCTTCCTTCTGCTCTTTGGAACCTGATAAAATTTTAATAATTAACTTGTGGCCTTCTTCTTACATATAAATTTGAACACATTTCAATCTAAAGAAGTATTCAACTGTTTCGATACAGATGAACAAGTGAACTTAGGCCACCGACACTGCCACAAATGGAGCGAGCTTTGTAAGCTGTGCTTTTCCATAAACAGTTTCTCAATTAGTTATTGGCTCCTAACAGTGTTGCTAAGTGAGTACAGAACAGCAGCTTCTGCTGAATTCCTGGGGTCTCCAGCCACACCAAGAGGAGTTAAGAGGGATTTTAAGGCTCATACAAACAAGTATTTGCATATCAGAAAATGAAGGCACCTGACAAAACAGCACCTAGCCAGGCTCTTGGCTACAAAGTCAAACAGAAAAAAGATCCTACTTTGTGGATACAATTCTCACTGAACCAAAACTGCTCACCCAGCTCTTCTGAGTAACCCAAGGAACCACTGCTTTCCTCAGAGTAGAATCTGGCATTCACAGCCAGCTTCCCTATTCCTCAACAAGAGGTGCTGACAGGATGCTCAGGAATTCCCCTTCTGAGTCCCATAGGCTTTCCGGAAACATGAGAAACCATGTGTGCTGCAGTCACCACCTTTTAGATATGTGTCCAAAATAAACTCTTAACCCAAGCAAGATTGAGAATGAAGTATCTAATAAAAAACAAAAACAACACAAAGAGACCAGTGCAATCTCAAGGCTACATTTACCAACACAGCTACTACAGAAAATATCGTAGAATGTTACTTTCCAATCTCATTTGATACACACTAAGCAGAAGCCGAGACTGAGCTGTAAAAGCTCTGCACAGAGGCAGAAGGATCTCTGCAAGCTGGAGGCTGCCTTTGTCTACATTTCAGACCAAGTTAGAGATATATAGCAAGATCTAATCTCAGAAAGAAAAGACAAGCGCCTGTCTTCACCAGTAATTAACTGCACTTTCAGACTAATAATATGGCTGCAAAGCACTGGCCTGTGCAATCTCTGGCAACAGCCCAAGGGATTCCGAGCAAAGACTCCTGAGAAGGTCAAAGCCTTAGGAAACAGCAGGCACGAGCAGGCAATAATAAAAACACTTGGTGGCATGGGGCTGGCCTAAGCACTTTGCTTTCCTAGTATTAACTAATTTAACACCAACAATCTGTAAGATCCCGCCATCAACCCCACTTCAAGTGTGTGGAACAGAATAAAGCCTAAGCAACCTGAGCAAAACATCAACACAGACAAGTATTGATGGAGACGCCACGGTGGACAAGGTGGACAGCTTCCCGCGGTTTCCCACGGGTCACATAGAAAGAAGCTCCTAGAAGCCCATCGGCCCAGGCCAGCTCTCCCTCCATATGTTTGCTTTTGATACCTTGAATGACATCGTTGAAACGAAAAGGACAACGGAGTATCTCCGTATTACACAGAGGAAACTCAGCTTTTGTCCTGAAGATGCCCTTCCGAACAGTCTGAAGTATCAATGAAGTCCTGGACCAGAGAACCGACAAGGACAATGACTGCAAAGGAGTAATGGCAAACACGCGAGCTTTGAAAGTACCGGGCCTAGGAAGCCTCGGAGAAGGGGCGCATCCATCGCGTGCAAGGTGTCCCTGACTGAGGTCTGGAAGGCGCAGGACCCCAGCTGCACTCAATCCTGAGGCTTGAGGCCTTCGGGCGGCAGAGCTGCCAGGGTGCTGCGTTGCAGGAGGCCGGATCCGGTGCTCCAGGAGGAGACTGCGTCACGGACCTCCCGCTCCACGTCGCGCCCGCTGTGCGCACCCCTAACCCGGGGACACCTCCTGTCGGGCCGACCCGGGGAGGAGCGGTGGGCTGCCATCCCAGATCGCGGGGACCCGCCGAGGCCCGTGACCACCGGCGCCTGGGCAGACCCCGGAGCCCTCCGCGTCTCCTCGGCATACGGCCTCTCCGCCGGCCTCGCCGACGCCCCGTTCCCGCAGGCCTCCCGCCGTGCCCTCTCGCTCGCCCTCCGGCTCGCACAAAGAGGAACGCCGTAACCCCTGACCCCACCAGCACCTCGGCTTACCGGCTCAGCCACCACCTGACACGCCGCGCCGGCGCCTCCATATCCCAGAAACCAGCGCCCAGCAGGTCGACCTCCTGCCCTCCCGTGATTGGCCGGCAGGACGGGAGCCCCGCTTCCTGATTGGCTGGACTCCTGCAGCTGAGGGACTGCGTGGCGGGGCGGAGAGCAGCGAAGACTCCGCCCACCCATGCTGGCCTCGGGGCGGGGTCTAGTTGGGGCGTGTACCAGCAGGAGGCGTGGCCCAGCCCCAGTCAGCCACTCAAACCTACCGCGTTCCTCACTGTGGCAACTCCCAGCCCGGGAATGCTAGGGACATAAACATTTTGACATAGTTCCCGCCGTCTCTTTTTAGGCAACCACAAGCCTGTTTCCTCCTAAGAGATGACGACTACGAGATAGAGCTACAACCGATAATAAGGCACCATGGCAGTCCCTTTCCTTCTGGCTTCTTGGGCCACAGCTCGGTGTCCACCGATGCGCCAAGAACACCCCACGTCTGGGAGGAACCGCGAAACTGGACCAGCGGAGCCAGTTGGGCCGCATCGGTTGTCCTCCTCCCAAGCCTCTCAGTGAGTTGTTCCCCATCCCACACAGCTGTGTCTTCTCCGCACATTCTATCCTGCCTACCCCAAAGCCGTCCTGCTCCATCCCCAGCCTCACACCTCAGTCCTCTGTAGACGACGAAATAGGGGAGAGAATAAATGGCCTGACAGGTCCCCCAACTTGCCACCAAGTTCTAAAGAGCCACCAAAACCTTTTTTTTTTTTTTTTCTCCCGTTTTCCCCTACTGGCTACAACAGTAGAGATGACAGCGCTGTTTTCCTCATGTAGAAACTGCCCGGAGAAATATTCATTATTTGGTAAGAATGGAGATAGGAAGAAAGCGTAAACCCACCAAAACCGGAAATTAAAAAATAGGATAACAGCAAAAAGCAAACTGGGAACAAAAAGAAAAAGCCAAACAAACTTCCCACAGCCTGGCAAGGGCTGCTGCTTCCCATACAGAATGGTCTCCTGAAAGAGAAAACGCATGAGTTAGTTCTAGAGTGCCCTCTAGCCCAGAACCTATCCTCTGGGACCCTCCCGTTGCATCTAGAAAAGAAAAAAGCCGGGGCTGTTTGTGTCAGCTTCCAAGTGTGCTCGGCTGGCCAGCGTCCCTGCCACTAGCTGCCCACTTACTTAGCTCACAGTTGGGAGCAGCTGCTGCTGCCCTCGGCTGCCTCTTCCCCATGGTGCAGAACGGGTTTGACTTTTCCAGGAGCAGCTCAGCCTCTATATATGCGGACTAGTGCGCCTCCCTTGGTTAGGAACAAAACTTGAGGTAGGTCAAGACTGAGGAAAAACTTCAAACCGCACCCTCTAAAGCGTAATCAATTCATCTTTGACCGGCCATGAAAAGGGAGCATTGTATTTCTGCCACTCCTAGTTATTAATAAAAATTAATTGAGTTAAAGTTTTCTTCTGAGATTTCATTTCTGTGCCATTCCGCACGGCAGGACCTGGAAGCAATGGGTGCTGGTGGCTGAAATGGGTGGAGGGAACTGCTTTCCTCTGGCTGCCACTCCCCTGAGAGTCAATCTGGTTCGGGGACTGCTTGCACACTAGGACTCTGACCCTCTGAGACAGGAGGTAAAACCAATTAACTCAAAGCCTGGCAGTCCACATGTATTTTCCACATAGTACGTGCGATACTGATGTAATTATGAGGCGTCTCAAAGTATAGGTGAAAATACCGCCTGGTCTTTTCCTCTGGATCTGAAGGAGCCGAGGGCATTAGCTGGTCAATCAGTGATCTGCAGGCAGACAACAGAGTGAGGCAGATCAGAACTTAGTGCATGATGGAAAAGAAAAAGTCCTGAGGCAGCAAAACAGAAATCTAGGGCAAGAATTTCTCAGTGTGGGAGGAGGGGATGCTTGAAGAATGGGGGAAATTTGCCCCCTGGAAACAACAGTGAATACCTAAGAATAAATGGAAAGAAAAAGCAGTTGACTCAAATTACCAAGGTAGGCGACACATTTAATGCACGTTTAAGCATGGCAATGCTAGGAACCATGGATTTTTCTGAGCAGCATCCCAGGTGAAAGTCGGGGGGGGGGGAGTGGGGGTTGGGCTCACTCAACCAAGGAAAGTCCTACCTTAAGATGTGATCTGCTTCCAATCCACGTAGCTATCAGACCATTTGTTCCCCAAGGCAAGGTGGCCTCTGCAGATTAAGTCGGGGACAACTTGTCCTCCTCAGAAAATAGAAGTACCCATAAAACCATCCATGAAATAAAATCTTCAGAGAAAAGATTCAAATTTATGATTTCTAAAAGGAGAACTGGGGCTGAGGATGTAGCTGAATGGTAGAGAGCTCCCCACCATGTGTTGGGTCCCACCAGTATACACACACACACACACACACACACACACACACACACACACACACACTAAAATAAAAATCATGCAGTCATCATGGTGGTGAACATCTTTAATTCCAGCAGAGGCAAAGGCAGGTGGATCTCAGTATTGGAAGCCAGCCTGGTCTACAGACTGAATTCCAAGACAGCCAAGGCTACACAGAGAAACCCTGTCTTGAAAAAGAAAAATGAGAAAAAAAAACTAAAAAAAAAAAATCATGAAAGTAGTAATGAGCTTTATACAACAATCTTCAGGTTTGTCTTCCAACATACTAACTGAATTTTTCTTTTTTGGGTGTTTTTTTTTTTTGGCGGGGCAGGGGTGGGGGGTGTTTGAGACAGGGTTTCTCTGTGTAACAGTCCTGGCTGTCCTGGAACTCACTTTGTAGACTAGGCTGGCCTCAAACTTGCTGAGGTGCACCGGCCTCTGCCTCCTGAGTGCTGGGATTAAAGGTGTGCGCCACCACCACAACTGCCACCACCAACCCCTGCCATGCCCAGCTCTTAATATGGATTTTCAAAAAAGGTTTTATTTTTAACCATGTGTATAATGTGTAAAAATCCTTACAGATTTTTATTTATTATGTGTATACACGTGTGTCTGTGTGTTTGTGAGTACTGAGTACAGTACCTGCAGAGGGCTCCTGACCCCCTGGAACTGGAGTATGGACAAGTTGTGAGCTGCTGCTCATTGTGGGAACTGGAAACTGAGCCTGGGTGCTCTGGAAGAGCAGTGTGTGTTCTTCACCGCTGAGCCATCTCTCCAGCCCAGTGTGGATCTTATTACATGAACCTTTTATTTAAGGGGTCCATCCTAAGCTTTCCATCCACAAACTCCAAGTATTTCTTCATGCTTTTATTTTCTCTGCACCTTCCTAAAATTAGCTACTACTGCTATTGACCATCTTTACCTGGAAAATTATTCTTCGGGGTTCCTCAAAATTCTCATGGGGCCAAAAAGATAATAGCTCAGCAGGAAAAAAAAATGCTTGCAGTTGAAGCCTTGTGACCCAAGTTTGAGTCTAGAAGCCCATATAAAGGTGTTCTGATCTGCACATATACACACCATTCACTTTCCCTAATATGTACATTAGAAAGCAACTCTAAGCTGGGCCGTGGTGGTGCACACCTCACAGTACTCAGGAGGCAGAGGCAGGTGGATCTCTGTGAGTTCAAGACTAACCTGGTCTACAGAGCTAGCTCCAGGACAGCCAGGGCTACACAGAGAAACCCCAGTCTCAAAAACAAAACAAAAGTGACTCTTGTGATTGTCCTCTGACTCTTCTAGACAACATTAATTACTCTTAAATGCCATTTACTGCCCAAGTATGGGGAGCAGAGGAGCCCTGGGTGAATGTACAGGGAGAGTGAATATCTACTATTGACAAGGACCCCAATTGGTCAAACCCATGGGAACAGGCAGAGCTCCCTTGGGTCTCTGTGGGAACGTAGACTGGAGGTACAGAGAGCATGGACTAAGCTCCCTCCTGGAAGCTTACAGCTGTAGACTCTTCCCCTGAAGAGACCTCCCACCTAGCGAGCTAACCTAGCTTTCTTCCTCCACTTAGTAAGCACCAAGCTGAGGGAGGCTCTGGGCTGCTGCCCAGCTTGTGGTCTCCATCAGAGCTTCCAAGGCCCACTCAACCCAGTTCTGTCTGTGTGTCTGTCCTTCATTCCCTTGTGGCCCCTGTCAGGTTTCCAGGACCAAGCCTTGCAGGACTTCCAAGCACTTCTCACTGTTTAACAATTAATTCATTTTATATACATTTACTGAGAACCTACTAAGCTCCCAGCACAGACTGGACGCTACACATACAATCAGTGATAACAGAAGCACAGGCCATCACTGATTATTGTTTTTGTGTTTTTCTCCCAATAGAGAAGTCTGAGCTACGTGGGGTGGCACACACCTTTGATCTCAGCCCTTGGGAGGCAGAGGCAGGCAGATGTCTGGGAGTTCCTGGCTAGCCAGGGCTACATAGTGAGACCCTGGGGATGTGTGTGTTATCTTTGTATAGTTGGAGCTAGCAAAGAGCAGGTATACAGGAGGTGCCCTATGAATCTATTATAGATAGATAGATTGATAGATATTTTAGAAGATGTAAAATGTTATAACTGTTAGGCAAGAAGGAATGATAGTATATTCCTATTTATGTACTTGTTTCTAAAGTTAGGTTTTATCCATGCCAAAATATCCTTCCCTAGGCTTAGAATCTATTTCTAGGAAAAATGCCAACATATAGAGCTCAGACCCCTTTTGAGAAAGAAGAGCTTTTTAGGGAAGAGTTGAAACAAGTTCTCCTGTAGTCCAGACTGGCCCTGAACTGGTCATGTGGTCCAAATTAGTCTTGTGATCCTTCTACCCCAGCCTACAGTGTACGGGATTACAGGCATAAACCACAATCCCTGCTATAAGAATTCTTTTTTCAGACAGAGTTTTTGTAGAAACTTACTTTATGGATCAGTCTGGCTTCCAACTCACATAGATCCACCCACGGACCTCTGCCTTCTGAATACTAGGATTAAGTTGTGTGCCACTACACACAGCTATGAAAGAGTTATTATTCCAGCTGTTGGTAGCTGAAGTGCTGCTGGCAGATGGCCTTTGGGTGTCTGGTCCCACCCCATTCCTTGCAGCCTACATCCAGTGGGAATGGTCCTACACAGTCCAGCTGCGCCTGCCCAGTCTTGCTTCCTTCCATTCCCTCGTTATCAATCCCAGGTTTTCTTCCTAATAAACTTCCTGTGGGTACAGCCTTGAGGTTGGCTTCCTTGTTACTTATTCCAATAACTCAAAGTCAAAGTTAGCTGGAAATGTGACCTGTACTCACTCTATACCCTCACTCTTCATCTGTTTCTCCACCCTTTGTGACACTCTGGAAGTCACTTTCTAAATTGAGATCATTGAGACCATCTACAGCAGAATCCTGACTTTTGCCATGTAGACATCCAAGATGGCACACTGCTCCTCTCCTGGCTGTGCCTCTGGCTGTCCCCTCTCCCCAGCTGCCACTATCCTGTGCTCTCCGGCTGTCCCCCTACTTTCCATACTTCTTTGCTATATCTCTTCTGCTCCTCACATGGGCATTCCTTAGGCTTGACCCATAGTCCTCTTTAAATATCTGCGCTTTCTACACCAGCACTAGAGACATTCCAGGCAAAGGATTAGCTGTAGAAAGAATAACATCTTAAGATAAGACTGAGCTGAATTTCAACTCCAACTGAGAAAAAAAAAAAAAACTGGGCAAGTCAATCTGTTTTTTATGTGTGTGTCTTTGCTTTCTTTGAGACAGGTTCTCATGTAGCCAAGGCTAGTCTCAAACTCTTGACATAGCTGAGGCTGGCCTTGAACCCCTGATCCTCCAGCCTTCACCTCCCAAGTGCTAGGGTGGCCTGCTTAAGCCACGATGGCTAGTTTGTTTCCTTTCTCCATTTGTAATGAGTGGATACCTCATGGAGATGTTTTTAGTTTTCCTGATACTCCAGTGTAGTTTCTACACTGGAACATTCTTGCTTGGGTCATATCCACTGGGCTAACTCCTTACTCGCTCAACCCTCCTACTGCAAAGCCTCACATGATCCCAGCACCTGCAGAAAGCTGTCTTCTTCATAGTCCTAGAACTCGGTACTATGTCCTGCCTGCCCCACAGCACTGGTTGTGGATCAATTCTGCAAATACCAGTGCCCCCTCTCCACACCAGGCCTTTGTTCTGCATCCTGCTGCATCCCTGGGAAAGATGCTAAGGCTCCCTCCTAACCACAGTTCTCCTTCTTGTCAGTGGGGATAACTCCAGAACGCATGCTGCAGCCTTTTTCTTGGAGATGCAATCATTTTCTTCCCAGACCTCCAGCAGTAGTCAATACTGACAAAGTCCCAGATGATCCTCTGCACACAAACCAGCCAGTTCTTGGCATTTCCCTAAGTCTCCTGTCTCTAGGTGTAAGTTCTCACAGGCATCTCATCCTCTTTCATACCGAATAATGCCAACCACGGGTATCTGTCCTCAGAAACCAGTTTTCGCTTCCATCTCCACTGCTTCCTTCTTCCTAAGCCTTAGAGCTTCTGTTGCTGTGATAAACACCACGACCAAAACTAACTTGGGGGAGGAAAGGGTTTATTTCAGCTTATAACTCTCATCACTGAGGGAAGTCAGAGCAGGAACTTGAGGCAGGAGCTGATGCAGAGGCCATGGAGAAGTGCTATTTATTGACTGCTCCTCGTGGCTTGTTTTGTGTCCCTTCCCCATCAATCATTAATCAAGAAACCGCCTTACAGACTTGCCTACAGGCAATCTGATGGAGGCATTTAGTCAATTGAGATTTCTCTTCCCAGATAACTCTAACTTGTGTCAAGCTGACAAAAACTAACCCAGACACTGCTCTTAATGACTGCAATGTCTCTTTGATCAACATATCTCCCTTACCCATTTAGAAAGGTTTAGTGGCTCCCAAATAGTTTACAGACTAAGTGAATGAGGTGACTGAGCTCACGGTGAAGGCCTATTTCCTGAAAACGTGTGTGTAGCAGCGGTATTTTACATTATTTTTTGGACAGGGTCTCACTATTTAGCTTAGGCTGTCTTCAAATTTGCAATCCTCCTGCCTCAGGCTCCTAGGTGCTGGAATTACAGGCTTGCACCACCACACCATCTCCAGATTCCCCTGGACACAGCAGCAGCAGCCCTCTCCACATGCCCATCATGCAACTCTTCATTCAAGTTGAGTTCTGTACTTCCTGTTTTCTAAAAACATCTGGCTATCCCCAGGCTGTGCCCCTGATGCTGTCTCCAGTTTTTTTCTACTATATTGTGAGTATCATGAAGATTATTATTGTACAGAACTTGGGAGGCAAAAGCAGGTGGATCTCTGTGAGTTTGAAGCCAGCCTAGCCTAGATAGTGAGTTCCAGGACAACCAGGGCCACACAGAGAAACCCTGTCTCAAACAACTAAACCAAACAAGCAACAAAAAAGATTGCTGTTGTACCTCACAATACGCTTAGCATATCAGTTGTACTCAATAGTTACGACATCAAATTTTAACTTGGATTTGACATTGCATATAAGTGAACTGTAACAGCTATCTTCATAGTACACAATGCATTGTTTTATTTTATTAATCATTTCACACTTTAAACATATGTATTTATTATATATGTGTGAATGCAGGTATATTGCCACAGCACATGTGTGTAGGTCACAGGAGAACTCCTGGGAGTCCCTTCTCTCCTTCCACCATAGGATCCAGGGATCAAACTCAGGTCATCGTGTTTTGATTTGTTTCATACCCTTTTTACTCTTTTGGGTGCCTGCCACCCAGCCTTAGCTTGGCTCGTTTCTTGCCAGCTTTTCTTAACTTAAATTATCCCTGACTACCTTTTGCCTCTGGGATTTTTTCTTTTCTTACTTCTGTATATCTTACTTTTACTCTTAGCTCTGGGGCTGGCTGGTTGGCTGGCCCCTGATGTCCTCCTTTCCTTGTTCTGTCTTGCTCCTTCTTCTCCTTTCTTCCAGATTTCTCCTTCAATTTATTCATTCTGCC
Organism: Cricetulus griseus; assembly: GCF_003668045.3. Taxonomy (NCBI): domain Eukaryota; kingdom Metazoa; phylum Chordata; class Mammalia; order Rodentia; family Cricetidae; genus Cricetulus; species Cricetulus griseus. Next base: position 396,878,663 of record NC_048595.1, read on the forward strand.
TGCCAGACCTATCCTTTATCCTGCCTTACTATTGGCTGTTCAGCTTTTTATTAGACCATCAGGTGTTTTAGACAGGCAAAGAATCAGAGCTTCACAGAGTTAAACAAATATATCATAAAAGAATGCAACATATCTTTGCATCATTAAAACAAATGTTCCACAGCATAAATAAATGTAACATGCCTTAAAATAATATTTCACAACCTCATCGTGCTTGTGTAGCAGGCACCTTTACCTGATGAGTTATCTCAGAGGCCTAGGAATGCACTGATGTGTTATTTTATTGTGATATCGATTGTATGGGTAATATGGGTATAGCTCATGGACAGACAGACAGCTTGCATAGTATTCAACAAGCTCTGGGCAGGGTTTCCACAACTGCTAAAAAATATATATATATATAAAATACAGAGTAAAACAGAAAACACCATGTAAGCACGATACTTTGTAAAGTAAGGCAGGAGAATGACAACTTTGAGAACAGCCTGAGCTATATAACAAGACCCTGTAACTAACTAGCTAGCTAGATAACTAACTTACTATACACATAGATAAAACATCAAAAATTGCCTCAAGTACTAAGGAAGGTTTTGTTCATTATAAATGTATATAAACTGATCTGATTAAAAATATCCTTCTTACTGTGAGAATTCATCAAACAGGTGGGAAACAACGCTGTAATACATATGTAGTATGTAATGCATTATTCTGACCAGCAAATTACACATTCTTTGCTGAGGGAAAGGGGATCTGAAACAGTCTGATGGTACCACCTGTTTTCTGTCCACCTTTGAGAAACTGCCCTAAGCACAGCACAAACAAGATCCTGCCTGACATGATTCATTCTTCTACTAAGAGGGAAAATAAACATATAACAAACCTAGACAATTAAGAAAACATAGGCTGTGCAGTGCTGTGTGGTACTGTGCAGTGCAGTGTGGTGCTGTGCAGTGCTGTGTAATGCTGTGCAGTGAAGTGTGATGCTGTGCAGTGCAGTGTGGTACTGTGCAATGCTGTGTGGTGCTGTGTGAAGTATGGTACTGTGCAGTGCAGTGTGGTGTTATGCAGTGCAGTGTGGTGTTGTGCAGTGCTGTGTGGTGCTGTGTAGTGAAGTGTGGTGCTGTGCAGTGTAGTGTGGTGCTGTGCAGTGAATTGTGGTGTTATGCAGTGTGGTGCTATGCAGTGTTGTACTGTGCAGTGCAGTGTGGTGCTGTACAGTGCAGTGTGGTGCTGTGCAGTGCTGTGTGGTGCTGTGCAGTGAATTGTGGTGTTATGCAGTGTGGTGCTATGCAGTGTTGTACTGTGCAGTGCAGTGTGGTGCTGTACAGTGCAGTGTGGTGCTGTGCAGTGCTGTGTGGTGCTGTGCAGTGAAGTGTGGTGCTGTGCAGTGCTGTGTGGTGCTGTTCAGTGAAGTGTGGTGCTATGCAGTGTGGTGCTATGCAGTGTGGTGCTGTACAGTGCAGTGTGGTGCTGTGCAGTGCTGTGTGGTACTGTGCAGTGCACTGTGGTACTGTGCAGTGCTGTGTGGTGCTGTACAGTGCTGTGGGGTACTGTGAAGTGCAGTGTGTTGCTGTGTGGTGCTGTGCAGTACACTGTGGTGCTGTGCAGTGTGGTGCTGTGCAGTGCACTGTGGTGCTGTGCAGTGTAGTGTGGTGCTGTGCAGTGCTGTGTGGTGCTGTCCTGTGCTTAGTGAGCAATGTTGTGTGGTGCAGTACAGTACTGTGTGGTACAGTACTGTGCAGTACAGTGCAGTATTGTGCTGTACTGATTTTTGAGGCATAGTCTCACTGTTCAGGACAGGTTGGCCTTGAATGCTAGATCTTCCTGCCTCAGCCTCTGGACCATGGGCATATGTACTCACACTTGGCCTCAGGCCTCAGAATCAAGAGAAGCATATTAGAGTTCTTTGTAATTTATTAGCTGTATGATATTAAATAAAGTGCTTGATTTCTTTTGTTGTTGTTTTTGCTTGTTTGTTTGTTTTCTTTGGAGACAGGGTTTCTCTGCAACAGCCCTGGCTGTCCTGGAACTCACTCTGTAGACCAGGCTGACATTGAATTCACAGAGATCCACCTACCTCTGCCTCCCAAGTTCTGGGATTAAAGGTGTGCGCCACCATTGCCCATCTTAAAGCGCTTGACTTCTATAAACTTCAGTTTAATGATTAAAAAATATATATGCTAGGTGTGATTCTTTACACTTTAATCCCAAGATTTAGGAGGCTGTGGCAGAAGGATCTTAAGGTCAGGGTTAACCTGAGTACATAATGAATTCCAGGCTATCTCCTCTCTCTCTCTCTCTCTCTCTCTCTCTCTCTCTCTCTCTCTCTCTGTCTCTCAAAAAAAATCAAAATAAAAAATAAAAGCTGGGAGGTAGAAGCAGGAATATTGGGAGTTCAAGGTCATCCTCAGCTACAGAGTGAGTTTGAGCCATGGGCTATAGGAGAACCTGCCTGGAAACAAATAAGCAGAAACCCCAGAACACATGCCCTGCCGTTCATAACCTTGTTAAAGTTAAGTTCTGTGTAGATAAGTTTGTGAAACACTGTAGATATCAAGTAAACAAGTAAAGACCAATGTCTGTAAATAGCACAATAGAATATGCAAGGCCTGCATATTAAAGTCTGCATTTTAAAGGCAAGCTGTGTTGTGGAGTAGAATATTTGTTTAACTATGTAAAGATGTGTTGCTGTTTCACCTTGCCTGCCTAAGGCACCTGATTGGTCTAGTAAAGAGCTGACAGAGGAGGGATAGGCAGAGCTGGTGGGCAGAGAGAAAAGGGGAGACAGACAGACAGACATGGAGGAAGCAGGAAAGCAGGATGGATAGCATGTAGATATGTAGATGAAGTAAATGAGCCTCGGGCAGTACATAGATAATAGAAACGGGTTAATCTAAGTTAAAAAGGGTAGCTAGAAATGAGCCCAAGCTAAGGCCCAGCATTCATAATTAATCATAAGGCTCCATGTCATGATTTGGGGGCTGGTGGTCCAAGAAAGCCTGCTACAAAGTTCTCCTATGGAGCCCAGCTGGCTTCTACCTCAATCTCCTTCCTGCTTATTTCTGATTTGATGGTCCACAGTGGAAACCAGTTTGTACCGGCTGTGCTGAAGAGAAACTGAGTCATAGGATTGGGAAACAGGAAGGCAAACGTTCAGGGCAGGGCTTGTCCAGGGACCCAGACAGGTCCCTAAGCCAGTCTCCACCCCTCTGACCAGCAGCCTTCATCTCTGCTTCAGAACCAGCATGGTTTCATTCTTAGGCAGGCTTCCATAAGCGGAGGAAGCAAAGGCCACCTGCTATAGGCTGGCTCTTTCTTTCAGAATAGAGGGCAAAGGGTGTCTCACTTCCTACAGCTCCAGCCCAGATCCTGAGAGGACTATATCTGCCACCTCCTTGGGTCATGAGTCAAATCCCAAACCAAAACCAGTTGCTAGGGGTCCCTGGGACACAAGCTGACCCCTGGAGGCAGAGAAGGAGTCACCCAGACTGAAACGGAGACCTTCAGAGTCTTCTCAAGGAGGGTGGGTAGAGATTTGGGATGAGGAGGCACTTAATACTGAAAAGGGTTATTTTAGAAAGACGTCATAGCCTTTAACCCTAGCCCACAGGAGACTGAGGCAGGCGGAACTCTGTGAGTTTGAGACCAAACTGGTCTACTTGGGAAGTTCCAGCCCAGGCAGGCTGCATATTGGAACCTCTATCTCAAAAACAAACAAACAAAGCAACAAACCAACAAAGCAGCTGGTTACATGGTTAATCAGGTAAAGGTTCTCCACAAATCTGATTACCTGAGTTAGACAACTAGAACCCATGTGCTAGAAGGAGAGAATTGACGCTCACAAATTGTCCTCTAACCTACACACACACACACACACACACACACACACACACACACACACACACACACTACATAAATGTACAATAATTTTAAAGGGGGGTCATTAGTCAGGGTTCTCTGGAATAACAGAATTTACTCGCTGGGCGTTGGTGGTGCACGCCTTTAATCCCAGCACTCAGGAGGCAGAGGCAGGTGGATCTCTGTGA